>NC_088927.1:33592500-33727500 GCF_038396675.1 Hydra vulgaris
GTTTATTAGTTTTTCAAGAAATATGCAGTTCATACTATTTATTTCTGTAATGTTAATTTGCAAGCTGATTGACAAAACAGATTTATTGATAATTATGCCAAAATCCTACTTTGTTATATATACAGTTTAAAAGCATTTTATACATTTCATTAGAAATGTTATTGATAATATTAACACATGATCCGATTGCAGAATTAGTTTTAGACCCATGTCTAAACCATTTTCTTTCTGCAAAATTTTTTTTCACATCAGAAAGCGCATAGTACTTTTTTTGCAATATAATATACTGTAACTACATGACAGGTAGTTTTATGCTGTCTTTTTAACTAGAAATTTTTATGAGTTAGTTTTTAGATGAAGATGGAGACATAATTTTCATTTCAGATGAAGATGGAGACATAATTTTCATTTCAGATGAAGATGGAGATATAATTTTCATTTTAGATAAAAATGGAGACATAATTTTTATTTCAGATGAAGATGGAGACATAATTTTCATTTCAGATGAAGATGAAGACATAATTTTCATTTCAGATGAAGATAGAGATGTAATTCTCAGGTGAAGATGGAGATGAAGATGGAGAATTTTGCAATTCTATTTATACAGCTCATGGTCTATATATATATATATATATATATATATTTATTTTGAGTTTTTTTCTTTTGTTTTACACACATCAGATGTTGTGGTGACATCAGTCTATATTCTTTGATGTTTTCAAACATCTACTTGCAAGCCAATTTAATTTTCATTGCTTTTTTTGACACCTTAATATTTTGCTGGCATCAAAATAGAACAATTAAGACTTGGCTAGCTTTTTATACTTGCAATTATTAGTAAATAAATAAAAAATTTCAATTCATATAATTTTATGCCAACAAAAATAATGGGTAAAATTTTATCATTATTTTTCTATTATTAACTTGTTTTGATTAAAAAGAAAGCATTTTTTTTAAAGTAAATCATCAGGACAGAAATCAACCTTGTCAGCTGTAGTCAACGCTTCATGAACAGATTATCTTTCTCTGCGGGTTGTGCTTCACGATAATGATATATCTTTTAGACAATGACCAAGAACCTGAGCAACTGTTCCAACCACAAAGAGTGCACGGCAATCAGAAATATTAACACAATCAAGACATAATACAACATTATTTTTTAGAACTTTCATCTTCTTTTTCGTTGAACCACTTGTGCTCAGTGTGCTGGAAGCAGAAGGAGTCTTATATTCATCATCATCCAAGAAACTTGAGCTACTTTTTTTTTTTTTTTTTTTTTTTTTGTTGTTTCACCTCCCCAAGGCCCAGAAGGCCACTACAGATGAGGAGGCTACTTAATTGTGGTTATAACCCTCTCTCAACTCTATAACTCCGAAACACGAACCTCGACGAACAAGGCCGCTGCGCGGAGAAACAAGTTGAGCGCGGTACTACCAGGGACGTGGTGGGGATTGAACCTCTCGCTTATGAAGCGAGCGCACTACCACTACACCACTACCGCATTTCACTCACAATGTCAACTGCTGATGAAGAAGAAATGAGTTCTGTTTTTCCATCAGTTCCACTTTACTGCTTTGATGCCTCAATTCCATTTTAGTTTTGCGGACTTGTTTCCGTGTCTCCCTAGCTGTTAAATTCCAATCAATTCCTGCCATGCTACAACTTAATGGATCTTTTTGCTGCTAATGTAAAAATGCTTTATCTTCATCATTTTTCATAACTTCTGATGCATTTTTGGTTGATATATCAAAAAGTTCTTCAAGGTCAGCATGGAAAAGTCTTTCATTTGACAGCTATCCAATTTTGATCGTCGGTGTTTTTTCAGCAACAGATATTCGTCATAAAGTTTTTTTAACTTTCTTTCTGCATCGTCAATTCTTTGAGTTGGTATTCTTCCTCTCTCCCATATAAAAAGAACTGCTTCAATTGTTGCCCGAATACTGTTTTTCGCTTCTTGTTTCTCTTCTATATGATGGAAGAAAAACCTCCGAAGAACATCCCCTTTTGAAGGAAGTCGACAGAGTTTGTGTAGGTTTACCAACAAGCCACACCACAGCAGAAGATCTATAACATATCGCTTATGTTAAATACATATACATACACATATATACGACTCATTTTGAAAAAAAAAATTAGTATTTTGTGTGGCCACCACCATTTTTCATCACTTCATTTAATCGACGCGGCATCGACTCAATTAAACTTGCTATCAAACGGTCAGGTATTGTAACCGAAACTTGTTTTATGGCTGCCCAAAGATCATCCAAAGAATTTTCAAAAAGGAAGATATTGTTATCCTTGAGTCATTTTTTAACTTGTTTAGACGTATGGCAAGGAGCATTGTCATGTTGAAATTTAATTTCATCCTCTTCTAATTGTTCCAGTGTGGGCAGCAAAGATTTTTGTAGAATACTAATGTATTCTTTGGAATTTATTCGTAATCCATCTTCGACTCTATGCAATCTGCCCACACCTTTGGCAGAAAAACAACCCCAAACCATAATTCCAAGATTACCCTTTACCGTTTGGTGAATACAATCTGGATTTAATTGTTCGTTCTTACGTCTAATGCACATCTGTGGACGATCTGAATGCAAACAAAATCGTGATTCATCTGACCATAATATTTTTGTCCAGTCTGTGTTTTTGTTATATGTTACCCAAGGTAACCTTGCCTGTAAGAAGAGGTACTTTTTTACATGGGTGTATTTGAACTTGCTGTAAGAAGAGGTACTTTTTTACATGGGTGTATTTTGAACCCCTGATCTTTAAGACGCCTCGAAATTGTCTTACAGCACGCCATAAAAAGGCTAGCTTGGGTAAAATATAAAAAAAACACAGACTGGACAAAAATATTATGGTCAGATGAATCACGATTTTGTTTGCATTCAGATCGTCCACAGATGTGCATTAGACGTAAGAACGAACAATTAAATCCAGATTGTATTCACAAAACGGTAAAGGGTAATCTTGGAATTATGGTTTGGGGTTGTTTTTCTGCCAAAGGTGTATAGAGATTGTATAGGTGTATATTGTAGAGGTGTATAGAGTATTTCTGCCAAAGGTGTATAGAGGTGCATAGAGTCGAAGATGGATTACGAATAAATTCCAAAGAATACATTAGTATTCTACAAAAATCTTTGCTGCCCACACTGGAACAATTAGAAGAGGATGAAATTAAATTTCAACATGACAATGCTCCTTGCCATACGTCTAAACAAGTTAAAAAATGGCTCAAGGATAACAATATCTTCCTTTTTGAAAATTGGCCTGCCCAAAGTCCAGACCTTAATCCCATTGAAAATTTGTGGGATTATTTAGATAAAGAGGTCCATAAAAATAATATTTCATCTTTGGATGATCTTTGGGCAGCCATAAAACAAGTTTGGGTTACAATACCTGACCGTTTGATAGCAAATTTAATTGAGTCGATGCCGCGTCGATTAAATGAAGTGATGAAAAATGGTGTTAGCCACACAAAATACTAATTTTTTTTTTCAAAATGAGTCGTATATATGTGTATGTATATGTATTTAACATAAGCGATATGTTATATTTTATGTATTATATTTTTAATTGATTAATAATACATAATTTACTAAAAATTTGTACTGTTCACTTTTTTTTGCTCGCCAGTGTATATATATATATATATATATATATATATATATATATATATATATATATATATATATATATATATATATATATATATATATATATATGTATATATATGTATATATATATATAATAAAAAAACAAATTTGCAAAATTTGAGAGAATTACAAAATTTTACCAATGGTTAATTCATCTTATAAATCATGGCAACCCCTAAAATTGCTTCTTTTAGTCTAATTTTTGGTACACATGATCCTAGTTGATAATGGAACACAGGCAACCTTGAGGAGAATGCTTTTTGTGAACTTTTTTATTTCTATTACAATCTGAATCACCCTAATATATATGTACGTTTGAATTTATACACACATATTTATATAGATGTATAATACAGTTACACCAAAACTCTTTATTAAGGGATTTTATCAAAATCAAGTATCATTTAATATAAAATATGTACATTAAATTTTTTAATTTGATTTTGATTTGAAGCAAATGCATAAAATAACATATTTTATATTAAATGATACTTGATTTTTTCAAAATCAAGTATCATTTAATATAAAATATGTACATTAAATTTTTCAATTTGATTTTGATTTGAAGCAAATGCACCGGCAAGCTAAAATTGAGTCAATTCTACCCGGAGAGAACCAACCAGATCTAGAACCAAATTTTAAAGGTAGAAATTTTTTAAAATTAATATGTTTTTTTTTCAATAAAAAATGTTATAATTTTAAGATTCCATAAATCAATGAATTTTTTTCAATAATGAATAAATTTTGTAAACGTGTAATAAACTTGATAAAAAAGACCTTTTAATATTGCTGAACTGGGTCTTTTAATGATTTTTTTTTGCAAGTTGAAAAAGTGCATTTTGATATAGTTAAACCTGCTTTAGCTTCCATAAATGAGCTTCTGTCACACGATCAGAAACTTGCTATTTTTGTTGTTGTTGGGAATTTGTTATTTTTGTTGTTATTGATTAACTTGACTTGCTATTCTCAACTTAAGACTTATAACTTCTAACTTTTTTTACACTGAAATCAGAGTTTTAATGTAACTTTTACTGTAATTTTTTTAGTATGATTGCCACTAAGGAGCATAATCTTTCCCTAAAAATAGATGGTTTGAATTCTTATCAACAGTTGTCTGTGTAAAGAAAATATAAAAAAAATATCAAATTGCTCAAATTAGAAAATAAAAATTATTTGAACTGAATAAAATAATAGTTTTATTGAAACTCATATTTTTAATATTACATATTAAGTCATATTAAAAATTGTTTTCATTTTTGTAATAACATTTACATTATTGATAAATGACAAAACTTTTGATTCCAAAATTATAAGCAAAATTATCACAGAGGCAAGCTCATAATATGATCAACAGGCATGATGAGACAATCTCAGCAACTCATGAAATTTTATTTGTTATCATGTTCATCATTTTTTTATGTTTACACAGGTTCTGTTTTATATTTATACAGGTTCTGTTTTATGTTTACACAGGTTCTGTTTTATGTACCTTTATATGTCATAATGCTAAATAGTTTTTTTCTAATTAGTTCAAAAGTTGTTGATTGTTTTTTAAGGTTTGGAGTTTGAAGGAAAAGCCAGGAATTTAGAGGTTTTTTTCCTTTTTTATTTTTAAGTATTAAACAGTCTTGGTTTATGTTATAAATAAATTTATACAACAAACATAACTAAATATGTCAGTGTGTTTATACATGTAAATGTGCTGCTATGGGTTCTTACCGACAGAGCTAGTTATTAAAATAATAAAGTTCGTAGAGGTGGTTCTTAACCCACCTCTGCGAACTTTTTTTTTACATTTTTAATAATAGTTTTAAATAAAATTGTAACATATATAAAATATAAAAGGAGAACTCAAACTTCTATACCTTTTATTTTAGTTAGCTTTTTAAAATTTTTGTATAATATAATTTAGATTAAAAAAAATTTAATTTAAGATTTAAAAAGTTCAATTTAAAAATATTTTGGTAATTTATTAGCATTAAATGCCAACATTTAATGCATTATTTTTACACAAACAATATCTTTATAATTTAAGATATTTTAAATTTAAACGCTTAATTACTAAGTTCTAAAAATAAATATTAATATAAAAAAGATACTACTAGGGCGAGAGGGAATGGTGTAAGTATGTGCAAACCGGTCCTTAGAATTTTAGCAGCACATCACAGTATATTAGGGCATCCCGTACTTGTCAGTTTTTATTAAAAAAGTCGGCCCTTATAATTTTTTTGCCTTTAGGTATATACATTAAAGAAAGACATAAATTAATTTATCAGAATAAAGGTAACATTTGCAAAAATTGACCTTAAGTTTTTAAAACTTGACTCAAATGAGGAGGGGGACCAAAATCATATTATGTCTAAAATAGCCTATATAGTTGGTAAAAAAACTTTAAAAACTTTTTTTGTTAATGTCAGTTAATATAGAACAGTTTTAAAATATTTAGAGTGGTTTTCAATAGTATTTTTAAAGTATTTTGAATTCAGGAGTATTTTGAATTTTCATATAGTTTTGCTTTACTTTGAAATCATTACTTATGTTTAATAAATCAATATGTTCAGTGTAACATTCAAACTTACTTTTAGAGCACTCTTCTTCATCATTATTTTTTTCCAAAACCTCAGCATAGATCAATAAAGTATAGCAATAAATCATTTTTTGCAATTAAAGACTTAATAATAGCAGCTTTATATAACAGATTATAAATTTATATACTTTCAAGCAAAAAAATACCAAGGGCAAAGTGTTTATTAAAAAATGTTGTTTTTGAAAAGTACGGGACATTTTGAGAAATTGTTTTTAAAAGTCACAAATGTATTTTAATAAATGTATTTAGCTTTTTGTTCTTCCATACAATAAAGATTCATTACATGCAATGGTGGAGCAAAAAAATTTATCATCCTGTATAGAATTGATCTATAATGGTGCTGATATTAATGCCAAAGATAAAACGGGTGCAACTCCATTACATCTTGCTGTATTTGTAAGTTTTTTTTATTCAAGATTTTTTTTAATTATATGTATCTACTTTTACTATTATTCTATAATATATTGTTATTGAACTTAATGCTGCTGATGTTAGTCATTGGCAGCCATTTAAGCTGAGGTAATGACAAGAGTTGCCGCACTTTTTTTAATAAGAAAATGTGAACAAAAGTGTATGCAAATATCTAACTTATATAAACTTCAAGTTTTGTAATTTTAAAAATTATATTAAGTTATACAGTTGTATTGTTATTTGAAAATTGCATTGCGGCAATATCTACTTAATTTTGATTTATAGCCTTTATTTGCTGTTTTATAAAGTTATATTGTCTTTAGTTTATTAAATAGTGTTAAAAATTTTAGTATGTCTTAGTAAAGTATGTCAAAGTGGTTAGCTCGCTGTGCTTCTGATGTTCTTTGTGAGGGTTTAAGTCCTTTTGCTCACACATTTAATTTTTTTTTAAAATCTTTTCCAATTTTCTAAAAAAGAAGGTACAGTGAACGCTCTATATAAGCAACCTCTCTATAAGCAACATTCTTTATAAGCAATCTCTATACAAGCAACTTTTTTTAGTACAACTGTTCTGTATAAGCAACTTATTTTTTTAAAGCTAAATATTTGAGTTAAGTTTTGGCTAATTCAGAAGTAAAATCAGCTGTTCACAACAACATAACCACAAATTATAAAAAATTCTGTTATTGGAATATGTTTGTATTTTTTGCTGCCAGTATTGAAGTGAATTTCTGTTAAATAGAATAGTTACTTGAATTTTTTTAGTTTTTATTCATTAATAAATTAATAACTCAACTTCAAAGTTGTAAAAAATTGACCTCAAATTATAAAAAATTCTGTTATAGGAATATGTTTGTGTTTTGTGCTGTCAGTATTGAAGTGAATTTCTCTTAAATAGAATAGTTGCTTGAATTCTGTTAGTTTCTGTTAGGTAATAAATTAATTTATGTTTTTATGCTTTAAATTCAACCATAATTTAAATTTTTGTGCTTTAAATTCAACCATAAAATTTGAATCAGAAGAAAAAAAGACGTTCAATATTGTTAAAAGATAAACTATCCATTTTAAAGGACATTGAAAATGGTGAGAAAACAAAGGACATTGGTAACGAAGTTGCTAAATTTACAATAAGTAGAGTAAAAGAAAATAAAGAAAATTTAGAAGAATATGCAACCAAAAAAATTTAGAATATGCAACTGAAGTATATGTGAATCAGAGTAAGATTAAGCAAGTGAAGACAATAAAATATAGGGAAATTGGCAATTCAGTGTTTTCTTGGTTCTTGGTGTGGCAACAATTAAGCAATTTAGTTCCAATTCAAATGATAAAATTAAAAGCACTCAAAAAAAATAGATTAAATAATGGAACTAAAACATTTTTTGCAAGCGATGGATGGTTAACAAAATTTAAAAAAAGTCACGGTTTACAGATTTTATCTGTTTGTGGAAAGAGTATGTCTTGCAATGTGGAGCTAGGTAATTCATTTAAAAATAAATTTTAAAATTATGTTGCTGAAAATGGCTTTTTGCCTAACCAAATATATAATTGCGAAAAAACTGGTCTCATCTATAAAAGCTTGTCCAATAAAACTAACGTTACAAATTTTTAAAAATCCACTGCTGGAAGAAACCCAATGAAGGAAAGAGTAACAATTATGCCATGCATAAACGCTACAGGTATGCATAAATTAGATTTGATGATGAGAGGAAAATCAAAATCTCCTCATTGCTTCAAAAATGTAAATTTGCCAATATTACAAATCATCCAAAAATGCAAATATACATTGGCAAATATACACTTTTTAATGACTGGTATAATGATATATCTACACATTCAGTAACTCGACACTTGGAAACTAAAGACCTTCTTGTAAAAGCCCTTCTCTTAGTAGATAGTGTAACTTGTCATGGGTCTGAAAATAATTTTACTGATAACCTGAATTTCAAAGTTATGTTTTTTTCCCCTAATAACACATAATAATAACACACCATTATTGGAACCACTAGATCAAAATGTGATAAAATTACTAAAACAACGCTATCGCAAACATCTACTCGGATGTCTTGCAGCCTTAGGTGCAGAAATTGGAATAGTTTCAGCACTGAAAAATATAAATTTGAAAGATGTTATTTATTTAGTGTTGCAGGCATGATATGAAATTCCTGTGTCAGTTATACAAAATTCATTTAAATATCTTTTTTGTCAAGTGATGAAATTCAATACAACATTCCTTCCGATAACTTTTCAGAAGATGATATTCTCTTGGCAAGATTGTATTTTTTAATTCGATATTTAATTATTGTAATTTAGCAGATACTGAAATTATGGAGTGGGTAAGTGGAACAAGCAAAGGAAATCATCCATTTAAACTTGAAGAAAATCCTGAAGTAAAAAGTGAAACTACTCTTATTAAAGAAAATGAAAAAATGTTGGATGACTACAATAAAAACATCAATGATGTATAAATTCTTTTAATTTTGGTTATAGAATTTGTCAAAGAAAATGACTTACCCTGTTCTTTTGTTACTAAAATTAAGAGAAAAAGCTATTATGAACAAATATATTTAATTGTTTTTGTTTGTTTTGGCAATTAGTGCTGTACTAAACCAAAGATTTATTAAAATTTGATTTTTAATTTATTTTTTTTTTGGATAAAATTATTAACTACGCCTATATGATATTAATAATAATAATAAAATATTTTCTTTTGCAAAATAAAACTGAATTTATTTATTCTACACAGTTTAGTTAGTAAAAGAAATAAGTATAAATATTTTACATATTTCTAACTGTAAGTTTAGTTAGTAAAAGAAATAATGGTAAATATTTTACATATTTCTAACTGTAAGTTTAGTTAGTAAAAGAAATAATGGTAAATATTTTTACTCCTTTTTTCTCTGTAAGCAACTTTTCCCAATAAGAAACTTTTTTATTGAAATTGGTTCAAATGAGTTGCTTATATAGAGTGTTCACTATATTATATAGATAACATAAATAAAGATTATAAACTATAATGAAAGGTAGTGGGGGAGGATTCGGGTGGAACAGAACATATATCCACTAAAACATTTTTAAGTTAAGTTATGTTTCAAATTGCTTACAATTGGTAACAAGTTTACACTTTTTACTTACAATTTTATAAACTTTTAAAATTCAATAAATGTTTGTTTATCATTGTCATATTGCTTTTTTTTTTTTTAGTGTACAAAAGTTTTAATTTGCAACCATGTAACACATAATTTTTTTAAATCCTTATAACATGTTAGATTATGTCTGCAGTGGTTACACTTTTTAAGTATAGATATACTTTGAAAGTTTAACCAATTGAGACTAAACATACCGTAATGTTTCATTATGCCTGAGTTTCACTAATAAAGCAAAAAAACAATTTTTTGATTGAAACTTTTGATGATTATTGGATTTTTAATATAATGCTCCGTATTCTAAAAAATTCTGAATGTCTCAAAAATTAGCACCAGTATAACTTGCAAATTTTATTACAAAAAACTAGTTTTTTTATTGATTGTTTTTTCAGTTTTTGCATAAACCATAATTTCCTGCACTGTTTTTACTGTGCTTTTGCATACTTGTTAACTGCAGCAAATAAAATTTCATAGTTTGTTTTAACACTGCATTGATCAAAAAACCAAATATTCATCCATTCATCAATAGTGAAATTATTTGCTGATTGCAGTTGCTGCCACTAGAATTCCTCAGTAATTACATCAAGTGTTACTAATGTTTGGAAAAGCCTTAAAATTAATTTTTGCAGAAAGATCTGTAATGATGCTTAGCTCACAAAAATACTTTGTATCATCTTGCCATACCAATGCTGTAATACTATATTTGAGCTTTACTGTTTAAAATTTGTTACCAAGTCAGCACAATTTTATATCAGTTCATCAATAGAAAAACTATTGATGATTGGTGACAATGTTTTGCCACCAAAAATTTTACATGCTTCAATAACAAATTTAATACATGATGATGCCAACCAAAATGTTGTGTAACTTCTAGCTTTAATCTTTTTTTTAAATATACTACAACATGCCGCTACAACACCACCTTTTGCTTAATTATTTGTCTTTGTTGTATCACAAATAATCTTTTTTTATTAGTTTTCAAATACTAATGTAAATTTAGCAAATTAATCCATGCTGAAACAATCGTTTTGACTTCCTTTAAAAGCAAGGTTGTCAACTTTATTAACTGATCATTGTTTTTTAAAATTAAAACTTGTTTAATCTTCTTGCCATCAAACTGTAGTGCCCATAAAGATTTTTTTATATTTTTCTTAACTCTTCTTTCATTCTCTCAGCTACTTTTGTTACTGCTTTATAAATACCTAGCTGTGTTGGAGTTTTAATAGTAATACCTTCTTCTAACAAAATAATGGCATATTTTATTTATTTGTTATTTTTTTATTGTTATTCTGATTCACTCCTAGCAAGGCTGCAAGCAACCACTATTAAGATTTACTAGAAGAAAAAAAAGATAAGAGTTATACTGCAAGGAAGCAGTTGAAAGAAGGCTTGAACAGTTTTAGGTTGTATGATCCAGGAAAACATGAAGATGGTAGAGAATTCCAAATGGTTGAAGTGCAGGGAAAAAAGCTAGATAAATAAAAGTTTTTAGAGTATGCAGGGACAGATACAGTAAAAAGATGCGATTTTGCTGAATGACTAGTGAATGCAATTTTGCTGAAAGCGAGAATTAGTTTTAGTTGATGGAACTAGAGATGATAGCTTCTTTGAACAGCAACCATGAGAGTATTTGTAACCATGAGAAAGAGATGCAACTTTATGATGATGACTTAAGCTAAGCAGAGAGAGCGGGTCCAACTACGTTTATTTACATTTTTGGATCTTGTCTGAAAGAGAAAGAGCATCATTAGAAAAACCAGCCCAAATATGACAATAGTATTCCATACAGAGACAAATAAGAGATTTGTAGAGGTAGAGAATGAAATCAGGAGTAAGAAAATGGCAAGCAGGATAAAGAAAAACAACCTTAGCGAAGTTTTGTATATAAGCAACCTTAGCGAAGGTCAATTGTACATATGGTTTTCATAAAAGGTCAGTAGTAAACGATTATCCAAGAAGATGTAAAGAAGAGGACTCTGTGAGAGGTTTGCTATCCATATAGAAATGTCAACAGTATTATGATAGTTGATTTCTGTAAATAACTAAGTTTTTTTGAGTTTAAATTTGCAAGCCACTGGGAGCCCCAATATTTTATAGATATGAGATTAAATTCAAAATTGGCTGCCTATTCTAAGCAATCGAAAAGAGAAAACTTTTTGTCAAGGAGTATAAAGTTGAGTCATCAGTAAAAAAAGCTACCTTAGATGTAAGGTTGTTGGGAAGATCATTAATGTAGGTAAGAAGCAAAACAGGAACAAGGGTAGAACCTTGAGGTACCCCAGATGTTACTGGGAATAAAGAAGAGTGTTGGCCTTTAAAGATGACTTTAATAAAGCTCTTAGAATGAAATGATTTGATTATCTCAACAAACACTATATGAAGCAATCTTTAGAAGAAGACCAGCATGCTAAACTTTGTCAAAAGTTTTAGATATGTCAAGAGCAATAGCTCTAGCCTCTCCATCTCCATCTAATGCTTGATTTTTCAGTCACAGTAGTTAGCAAGTCAGCCGTAGAGCAAGAGTATTGAAAACTGTATTGATTGTCTGACAGTAAGTTATTTGACTCAAGATGGAATGTGAGAAATTTGTTTATCAAAGACTCAAAGATCTTGCTAATAACAAAAAGAAGAGTGATTGGACGATAATTTGAGGAGTCAGAATGTTCTCTTGAGTTTTTGAAAATTAGAATAAAAGATGCCATTTTCCAGCAGGCAAGAAAACAAAACTCAATCAAGCACTTATTAAATAGTTTAGAGAGAACTGAAGAGAGTTCTGGAGAACAATTTTGTAAGACTATGATAGGAATATTGTCTGTACCACAAACTGTAAAAGAGTTAATAATAAAGAACAAAGAGAAAGGTGATAGAGGGAAGAGGTGCTAAGCAGAAGCACATATAAGAACGGTCAAAGGATTCAAACCTGATTTCATAACAAATTGGTGAATTCATGCGTGTGTATACCTACAAACTAAACATTTGACTATTGGAAGGATCCAAAGGACCCATCAACACTGAGATCTGAAAAAAGAATAGTGGAATTTAAATTAGCCTTATTAGGAGTAAACAACTCTGGTGAATTTTGCAAGAAGTAAGATTTAACTGAAAGAAGGTTGCTTTGCAAAGCATGAATATTTGTAAAAGATATATTAAAACAGTTAGCTGGTGGTGATGGTTTTTTATGTTTAATATTTCAGGTTACTTTTGGCATGATTTAAGATTCAAGAGAACTTGACTCATTCCAAAATAGAGCACAGCCTCCTAAGCAATGAGCTATGCAGTTGTCTTAGTTAATTTACCCTGAGTTGTAATATAGGGTTCCTTATATGGCCTCAACATGTGCACCATATGCATTAACAGGGACAACATCCATGCGCAACATGGCACTTTTAATACTCTGATATTTTAAGATGCGGTAGTGGTGTAGTGGTAGAGCGCTTGCTTCATAAGGGAGAGGTTCCTGAGTTCGATTCCCGTACTACCAGGAATGGTGCGCTCAACTTGTTTCTCCGCGCAGCAGCCTTGTTCGCCAAGGTTCTTGTTTCGGAGTTATAGAGTTGAATGAGGGTTATAACCACTACTAGCCTCCTCATCTGTAGTGGCCTTTTTGGCCTTGGGGAGGTGAATTATAAAAAAAAATAAAAATAAAAAAAAAAGCTGTTGATGGAATCAGCCTCTGAGAGCTATCACAGAGTTTGGGAAACCTATCTAATAACTGGCCTCAATAACATTAAATTGAGTTTTAGAGCCATTCCCTCATTTTGAGATAACAGGAAGAGATACATAGCCACTATCAAAGAGGCACAAACAAAAACCAATTAAAAAAATCAAGAAGATCCAGCATTCATTATCCTAGGCAGAAAACAATGTAACACAGATTCAAATGAAAAACAGGTTTGAGGTTGGTTAGCAGAATTTTTTTTCAATATCTAAACTTCCAACTAGGCTGCTAACAACCACTGTTAGAGTTGGAAGTTACTGGAAGAAAAAAGATGAAGTTTATAGAGCAAGATAATGATTAAAATACGACTTTAAATATTGCAAATTATATAAATCAGGAAAACAAGATGATGGAAGCAAATTCCAAAGAACTTTTAAAGCACTTAGGAACAATCACAATAAAAGCTGGGTCCCTGACCATCTAAAAAGAAACAATTTTTCTTAAGTTTCAGGTTTTATTATTAAATTATCTCAACTCTCTAAGCAATTATTTTGCTTAGAGAGCTGAGATAACTTCAGTTATTTTCAGAGTTGTATAGTTTTTTATTTGCTGCTAATGAAATGCAAAATAATAATAAGTATCTATGATTACAACTGAAAACAATTTTAGTATGTGAAAAGTTTTACAAAATATTGACATATTATGAACTATAACATGGTGTATATAGTATATAATTTTTTTTCAAAATGTTTTTGTATTGGTAATTTGAGTAATCTACAATAAGCATCTGCTATAGCATTCTTTAGCTTGTAGGTTGGGAAAGTGGTCCTTTTTTTTTGTTGGTTATTTTATATTTTCCCCACCAAATTTTAAAATTTGAATATATGTACTTAATTTTTAACATAAACCATTCATTATTCTGAGCACTGTACTTATTCATTTTAAAAAAGATAAATTTTGCATGTTATTTTTTTTAATGGAACCCTTGAGAACCTGGTATACTAAATAAATATTGTATTTGTTGTTAAAACCATGAATGTTAGTAATGTGTATTATATTTTGGTGTTTTTTGTTTTTTATAGCAAGATGATTTAGACATTTTAAAATCTTTGCTTTTTCTTGGTGCTGATGTCAGCATTAAAGACTCTAGTGGTAAAACTGCAATGGATTACATTGACCGAAATCAAAAATACTCCAATGACATTAAAGAGATTTTTTCTCTCTTTGAAATAGGTAAGCTTTGTTTTTTTTTAAATGACTGTTTTTATATTTATTATTATTGTGTTTATTCCCATTACTTTAGATTGTTACATATTTTTAGTACATATGTTCAAGTTATATCAGTTATATCATCGAAGCATCTTGCTAACAAGGAAATTATTATTTAAACTAAAGATATTTGTCAGACTTGATGACAATGTAGATGAAATCTGATTTGATGACACATTGCCTAAGAATGATCTTTACTGCTCTTTTTAGAACCCTTTAAATATTTTCTTTTCAAAAGTTAAGTTTTAGTAAACTTTTGGTTTAAATATTTTCTTTTCAAAAGTTAAGTTTTAGTAAACTTTTGGTTTAAATATTTTCTTTTCAAAAGTTAAGTTTTAGTAAACTTTTGGTTTAAATATTTTCTTTTCAAAAGTTAAGTTTTAGTAAACTTTTGGTTTAAATATTTTCTTTTCAAAAGTTAAGTTTTAGTAAACTTTTGGTTTAAATATTTTCTTTTCAAAAGTTAAGTTTTAGTAAACTTTTGGTTTAAATATTTTCTTTTCAAAAGTTAAGTTTTAGTAAACTTTTGGTTTAAATATTTTCTTTTGAAAAGTTAAGTTTTAGTAAACTTTTGGTTTAAATATTTTCTTTTGAAGAGTTAAGTTTTAGTAAACTTTTGGTTTAAATATTTTCTTTTCAAAAGTTAAGTTTTAGTAAACTTTTGGTTTAAATATTTTCTTTTGAAAAGTTAAGTTTTAGTAAACTTTTGGTTTAAATATTTTCTTTTCAAAAGTTAAGTTTTAGTAAACTTTTGGTTTAAATATTTTCTTTTGAAAAGTTAAGTTTTAGTAAACTTTTGGTTTAAATATTTTCTTTTCAAAAGTTAAGTTTTAGTAAACTTTTGGTTTAAATATTTTCTTTTGAAAAGTTAAGTTTTAGTAAACTTTTGGTTTAAATATTTTCTTTTCAAAAGTTAACTTTTAGTAAACTTTTGGTTTAAATATTTTCTTTTCAAAAGTTAAGTTTTAGTAAACTTTTGGTTTAAATATTTTCTTTTCAAAAGTTAAGTTTTAGTAAACTTTTGGTTTAAATATTTTCTTTTGAAAAGTTAAGTTTTAGTAAACTTTTGGTTTAAATATTTTCTTTTCAAAAGTTAAGTTTTAGTAAACTTTTGGTTTAAATATTTTCTTTTGAAAAGTTAAGTTTTAGTAAACTTTTGGTTTAAATATTTTCTTTTCAAAAGTTAAGTTTTAGTAAACTTTTGGTTTAAATATTTTCTTTTGAAAAGTTAAGTTTTAGTAAACTTTTGGTTTAAATATTTTCTTTTGAAAAGTTAAGTTTTAGTAAACTTTTGGTTTAAATATTTTCTTTTGAAAAGTTAAGTTTTAGTAAACTTTTGGTTTAAATATTTTCTTTTCAAAAGTTAAGTTTTAGTAAACTTTTGGTTTAAATATTTTCTTTTCAAAAGTTAAGTTTTAGTAAACTTTTGGTTTAAATATTTTCTTTTGAAAAGTTAAGTTTTAGTAAACTTTTGGTTTAAATATTTTCTTTTGAAAAGTTAAGTTTTAGTAAACTTTTGGTTTAAATATTTTCTTTTGAAAAGTTAAGTTTTAGTAAACTTTTGGTTTAAATATTTTCTTTTGAAAAGTTAAGTTTTAGTAAACTTTTGGTTTAAATATTTTCTTTTCAAAAGTTAAGTTTTAGTAAACTTTTGGTTTAAATATTTTCTTTTCAAAAGTTAAGGTTTAGTAAACTTTTGATTTATTTTTTTTTCTCTAAAAATGATCTTTACTGCTCTTTTAAAAAAGTATTTTCTCTTTTTCAAAACTTTTTTTTCAAAACCTTTTTTAAATATTTTCTCTTCAAAACCTGCACTTTTAGAAGCTTTATTATTTTTTTATTTTTTTTCACTATCATTAATTAAATACTAGCTATCCAGACCTGTAAAACGGGTTATGGTAGGTCTGTAACAAACATTTTCAATTTTTGTACCTATGCAATTTTTTTTTCATGTTTTCACAAATGTTGTTTTAAAATAACCCTAAATTGTTGTAAAAAAGCATGCTAAACCGACTTTTTTGAAAGTGGTAAGATTTATCCGATATTATTTGTTTAAGCTGTTTGTATTACAGTAAAAATATAATGTACAAGGTGCAGTACAAGTACCAAAAATACAGTAAAAGTATCGTGGTAGTTTGTTTTAAAAAAAGAATTCTGCCCTAAGTGTGGAAATAATAATCAAGGTTTTAATTTTATTATTTTCAAAAAAATAATTGTTAAATGCATTAAGTTTTTTTGTTTTCCTAGAGTTATAATAACCACAGTTTAAAGGTGTTTATTTTGTATCATAATAAATAATATTTATAATAAGTTTTTAGTGCAAAACCATAGTACTTTATCTATAAGCCATTTCAAGTTTTTTGTCCTTTGACCAACTTTTAAAACTTTTCTCAGCATGTTTAAGCATTTTTAAAACTTGCAAATCAATATTTTGCCCTATAAAATAAAAATGGTATAAATAACAATAAAGCAATTTTTTTTTTAAATAGTAGCTGAATATAAAAGGATATATGGTATATTTTTAGGTAGAAATAACAAAAAAAAAGAAAATTAAAACTAAAACTGTAATAAATCCTTAGCTAGTGAAAAAACCTATTTTATATCGAGTTCAATCCTCACCACACCACTGGTAGTACCATGCTCAACTTATTTTTCTGCGCAGCTGCAATATTTGTCAAAGAAAATTTAAAACTTGGCACGTCAAAGATTGTGTTTTAAAGTTATAAAAAAAAAAGAGGATTGTAACAATAATTAAAGTAGCCAACGCTATTGTAGTGGCAGTAGCCAACGCTACTGTAGTGGCCTTCATGGCCTTTAGGAGGTGAGTTTATATTAAAACATAATTCTGATATTTTATGAAGCAAGGCCATAATATATAAACAAGGCTACATTTGCACCAGGTGTTTTTAATTGGTGCACTATGAATCAAAATTTGAACATTGAACAGTATTCTTTTGAAAATTTTAAAAGATTTCAAGATTCATATCACAGAGTATCTTGATGTGTAAACATCACCCTATAGAGTTGGTGCTCTTGAGTCAGCAAGACAGTATCCGTGATAACTGTGATCAATGACAGTTAAGATAAATATAGATAATAAAATAAATTTCATTAAAATCTTAAATGAAGTTTATAATTATGTAACTAGCAAATTATTTTATGATTATGTAGTTAGTTATTTATTTATGTAATTAGACAGATGGGCTGGTTTAGAGTCTAATCTTAAAATATCTTAAATGTGCTTTAAGCTGTTTTTAGTAAAATATACAAATAACAATAAAGAAATTTATATTTTGCTTACCTCATTTATACCAAGATACTACTTGCCCATATTTCTCCCATGTCTGTGTCCCATGTATTAAGCTCTCCTATTTACATTTAAATACGATGTCATTAGCAATCTTTCAACGTTCTAAGCAAGTTGCTAAAGGTGTATATTGGAGTTGAAGAGTTGAAAGAGGAGAAAAACAAGTAAACAAATTTTTTATAAATAGAAAAAATTTTGAGACTAACATTATCTAATATAAGTGTGCACCCATAAAGTATGTATACAGTAAAACCTCTGGTTTTGAACTTCTCTCTCTTTTCTCTATCTTTCTCTTTCTCTCACCCTTGTACACATTTAAACAAAATTAATGACCCCTTTCCATCGACTAAGTTTTATTTATTTTGAGATTGAGACCAAAACATTATAAGAAAAAAACATTGAAAATAGCAACAATAAATTCAAAACTTTCAGTTAGATTGTTGTTGTTTTTTTACTGAATTAAAAGCGCAAAAGGTTACCAAAGGCAACAAAGTTTAGTTTACTTAGTGCTTGTTAATTTTGATGGAGAATAATTTACTTAGTTTTTGTTAATTTAAAAAAAAAAAAAAATGAAAATAAAATAAATTAAAAAAATATGTAATTATTATATTGCTATTAACTACAAGAATTGTCATTACTTCGTTGCTACTGTCAACTAAAAAGTTTTACTACTCTGTTGCTACTAACTACTAAAAAACTGTTATTACTTTAAAACAAAATAAAATTGTAATATAATATTTTTAATAATGATTTTATTTTCAGTAAAAGAACTAGAATAATAGTTTGAGGTGCATGATGGGAAAAGGTGCGAAACTTTAAAATGATATGCATGGTGGGAAAAGAAACTTTAAAATTGTAGTTGTTACCAGATCTGAGAAGAGGAAAAAAGAGCTAGAGGAAAAAAAATTTGACAGAAAAGAAAAGCTACAAAATAAAAAAATATCTTGATATCTTTATGAATGGTGGTAATATAGATTTTTTAGAAAACTTTCAAATGAAATTATGTTATTGAGAGAAATATAAAAGAAAACTTTTCAAAAAATGATTGTACTGTAAAATAGTAGAACTATTTTTAGTGTCAATTAAATTTTAATAATTATAACTAATTCTAACAAAATCAGTTTTTAAAGTTCTTAAATAAAATTATTTAGGTTTTAAACTATGTTTTTATATGCTTTCATTTGTCTTCTTTGTAATACTTTGGGCACACACAAAAAGGACAACAGGAAAAGGACAACTTTATTGTTAGTTCTTATACAATAAGTTATAAAATCTGCGATTATAGAAAAGGACAGTTATTAAAATGTAGTTAATTCGAGTCAATATTTTTTTAAGAAAAATATTGTTTTTAATTCTTATACCTTTTCTACAACTTATTATTTATGACCCTTACTCTTCTATTTATCCAATCTTCTATTTATTAGATATCTAGAGCTTCTGTTAATCTAATAACTTTATTTTTTCTGTAGTGTTATAATACTAATTTAAATTTCTTTTATTAAGTTTATTATTTTAATATGCCTTAAACTGAAATCTTCTGCAAACAAATGAGTCAGAAATTATTTTTATCAAGCACAAAAAAGCTTTATATAAAAAGAATTAAATACACAACCTTTGTAAAAGTTTTCAGAATCATATCAAGATCTTTTACCAGCAGCCATGTTCAAAAAATTTATAACATGGCTGCTATGTAAAATATAAACATGTTATTAGTTTCACTATTTCTATTATTATTATTGATTTTGACAGGTGTTTATTTTATATTAGTACTTACTACTATTGGTGTAAAAACTTTAATTGAAATTTAGTTTGATTTTTATTTACTCTAAAAAGAGTTTAACAATGCGTTTGCAGTTTTTTAATATGAAAATAATTTGTTCAAATCCATATATTTTAAAATATTTCCAAGCAAATGGGCAAAACAAGATAGATAAGACCAATAAATAGTAAACAACAACCAAAATCAACACTAATGGTTGAAAAATTATCTCAAGACTCTGTCCTCCCTAGTGCCATACTTTTTTGATTAAAAATGACTTAGAGACCATTAAAACTTGGCACGTCAAAGATAGTGTTTTGAAGTTATAAAAAAAAGAGAGGATTGTAACAATAATTAAAGTAGCCAACGCTATTGTAGTGGCAGTAGCCAACGCTACTGTAGTGCTAGTAGCAAACGCTACTGTAGTATGGCCTTTGGGAGGTGAGTTTATATTAAAACAAAAATTCTGATATTTTATAAAATGAGACCATAATAAATAAACGAGGCTACATTTGCACCAGTTGTTTTTTATTGGTGCACTATGAATCAAAATTTGAACATTGAACAGTATTCTTTTGAAAATTTTAAAAGATTTCAAGATTCATATCACAGAGTATCTTGATGTGTAAACATCACCCTATAGAGTTGGTGCTCTTGAGTCAGCAAAACAGTATCCGTGATAACTGTGATCAATGACAGTTAAGATAAATATAGATTTAAGTAAGCAATAATCCAAGAAGAGGTAAAAAAAAGGACTCAGTGAGAGGTTTTCCACCTATCAATATAAGAATGTCGACTATGTTGCAATAGTTGTTTGCAGTAAATAACTGATTTTTTTTTATTTAAACATGCCACTGTAAGCCCCACTCTGTTAAAGAAGTGAAATCAGATTCAAAATTGGCTGTCTGTTCTAAGAAATCAGAAAGAGAAGACTTTTTTGGAGTATTAAGTTGAGTCATCAGCAAATAGAGCACTTTAGATGTAAGATTATAAGGAAAAAAACAGGACCAAGGATAAATCTTGAGAACCCTAGAAGTTACTGGAAACAAAGAAGAATGTTGATTTTAATAAAGCAATCAGAAGGAAATAATTTGATAGTCTCAAAAACTTTCCCAGATACAATGGAGATAAGGAAAAGGCATTCCAAAGAGAGAATTGAAGAGAGTTCTGGCATAGTTTATAGACTTAACTGGTTTGGAAACTCCGTAAAATCTATTGTTTAACCTTTTGACACAAAAATAGAGCGTAAATAAAGCGTGACAGTGCACACAAACTTTTTAACGGCGTTTATTGCTAAGTGATATTGCAAACAGATTATTCCTTTATTTCACAGATTATCTGTAGTGATTATTTATAAGTGATTTTTTTGTACATCATTGAACAGTGTTGACCGAACAATGATTAAACTTCACCGTTATATGTGTGGAGATATGATTACTCCTGTTATTTTTAAAACAATAAATTTGTATGCCAAATATAGATATATATACTTTGTAGCAGACCCACCACACCTGATGAAAACTGCTCCAAATTGCTTATTAAACTCTGGCGCAGGAAAATGTACACGCTACTTGTGGAACAATGGAAAATACTTACTGTGGCAGCACATTACTCAATTGTATTATGAAGATTTAGACAATGGTTTAAAACTTATGCCTAAGTTAACTAATGAGCACATACACATAAACTCTTACTCTGCTATGACTGTAAAACTAGCTACCCAAATTTTAAGTCAAACCGTAGCATCTGTTTTGAAAACCTTTGGAACTGAGGAACATAAAGAGACAGCTAGTTTTTGTGAAAAAATGGACATGTTTTTTGATTGTGTTAACAGTAGATCTCTTGAAGAACATAAAATTAATATAAAACCTTTCCTTCAAAAATACACAGACCAAAATGATTTACGATTTAATTTCCTTTTAAATGATTTTTTGGATTATTTTAAAGATTGGAAAAGATCTATAGATGAAAGAGTGGCCAATACTTCTAGTTGTCAATACTCTTATGAGGCTAAGGCTAAAATGTTCATTTCACATCAGACTCATGAAGGCTTAATAATGACATGTAACTCAATTGTGGAAGTTACAAGGTTTCTGTTAGCAGAGGGTATGTCTTATGTACTTACTAATAGATTTTGTCAAGATCCATTAGAGAAATATTTCAGTGCTCAAAGACAAATAGGGCGACATTCAGATAACCCTGATGCTAAACAGTTTGGATACAATTCTAATGCAATATGCATCCAAAGAAGTGTTTCGCTTAACACTGGAAATACTAGAGGCTCTTATATAAAAAAAAAGTCTTGGATAAATGTGTCTGAAGATCTTATACCAAAAAGAAAGAGAAAAAAAACATGATTTACAAACTACTTATATTATAACAACTATTTGTATTCAAAACTTTTATAAAACTACATATATATATATATTATTTGTCTTTCAGTTTATGTGATTGTTTCATATTAGCACGTAATCCTTTTTTAGATAGTTCTCCTGTTTGTTTTTTTTTGCTTTGTGTTTATTAACAATGTCTTTGACAAATGAATGACTTCGAACTCTAAAATATAATCTCAGTATTGAACACAAAGTAGATTTTTGTATATCTTTTTCAATTTTTAAATCACAGCTTTCAAGAATAACCCTGTAATATTCATATATATCTTGATCATATAATGTTTTTTCTATCAAGAAATCTATGTCTATGTTTTTAGTTAATTCTGATTGTTCTGTATATAAACAAAATGCTTTTTCTGCTATAACTAATATTTGCTCAAACTCAATTGTTATACCAGTGAGTCCTCCATGGCTAAGAGCATTGATAAGTTTTTGGTCTGGAATATTTTTTGTTTCAGATTGGCAGCTTTTTAATATTGATATTGCTTGTTGTATAGCAGTGTCATTATTTGTTCGAAAACTTTGGATTTTTTTTTTAATTTGTGGATGCAGTAACCTCCTAGATATTGCAAGCCATACTTTTCCCTTTCACATATTGTTTGTCTACTTGATATCTTTTTATCACTGACACTAGATATATTAGCCCTATAATAAGATGCTATGCTGTCAGCAAGTTTGCTTAATATTAATGTAGCAATATCTTCATATTCAGCATCACAATTAAAAATTTGCCTACTGTTGATTACTATTCTGCCAAAATAATCAGCATAAAACTCATTCAAACTTTTTAGAGAAATTTTACTACAAGTTTCAATTATTCTATCAAACTGAATCTCATCTTTTATCTGGTCAATCTGAAATTTTTTAACAACTTCAATTATTTTGTCACCATAAATTGAGCTTTCTATAATCTTACAAGACACTTTTTTTAGTAGTGAGAACAAAATCTCAGTGTTAAAAACTGGATTATTAGCAGGTTCATCAACGATAATATTGTTGGGGTGCTTTTTAGAGATATGCAATTTCAGCCCTCCTTTACTTCTAAAAACTTTAACGCATACATTACATGGGAAGGATCCAGGGCTAAGCTAAAAATAGTTTTAAGTAAGATATATGTTTAAAAAACAAAATATAATCAGTCACTAAACCGCTTATCTTTCGCTTAATTTGATCACTAATAAAAAAACCTAAAAACAAATGTTTGTTTATGCTACATAAATAATTTACATAAAGAAACATTTTTCACTTTTTTATCTTACTAGGAAAAAATACTAACATCTTTGACAATAGCTTCAGTATAATTTTGAAGTTCAATATCTTTTTCAAAACTTTCCAATAGCATTATAAGGTCACTATTACAAAAATAGTCATCGTCTTCTCTCTCTGAAGCCATAGTAAATTTTTGTGCTGTGCACCGTCAATGTCACGTGATCACAGCGTTCACCTTAATGAGTTTTTTTTAATGCAAAACACAGAGTTTCCAAACCAGTTAAGTCTATAAACCTTGGTTCTGGAAAACAATTTAGACTATGAAAAGAATGTTGTCTGGACCACAAACCGTAGAAGAGTTTAATTGAGATTTTGGTAAAGGAAGATGGAGTGATTTGAATGTCCATCAATGGGTTAACTAAATGTCTATTGAGAGTCTAACTACAAAAGCGAGAGTTCAAATCAGTTAAAGGTGCCAAAAAATATCATCAAGTCTATTAAAAATAACTTAGGATACTTATCTGAGGAGATAGCAGACTTTTCCTTTTTTCAACTACTCTGTATGCTAAAATGCAGATGGGATAGAAACTCATAAGCACACCAAGACCTAAAGTATTTACACTAAACTAATTATTATGAAATATAATTGGGAAATAAAGAAAAACTTTTTTTATTGTCTTTAGTTGGAGAAAAATCATGGTTGCTTTTTCATCTATTGAAATTTAACAAACCTTAGGAGTAGTGTGGGCCATCATTTTTTTTTTTCATCAAATTTTTTACATTTTTTACTTCCAATACCAAAAAAAAGTTGCATTTTTATATTGAGAATACTTTTTAAAAAAATGCAATTAATTGGTGACCATTTTAATTGACCAAAACCTTTATTTAGGTAAGAGGTCTTGATCATGGAATACATTTTTTGTAGTTTTTTGCATTTTTGATGATTAAATATTGAGCAATCCATTTGCCAAAAACTCACTATAATACTGTGTTTCAATAGAAAATATTTTTCTATTAAAATACAGTATTGTAGTGAGTTGATGTTTTTCTCAGCAACAAGAAAATTATAAAAAGATGCTAAATTCTTTTAAAGAAGAGGGACATTCCCATCTTTTCGATATTGCTGCTTGTAAATGTTTGTTTAATAAGTGTTATTGTCAGAAGGAGTGTCAATTCATTAATAAGCATTCCTCAGCAACCAAAGATCCTCTCAATTGATCTCTCACAAAAAAGCCCATGTGCAAGTATATCGAAAATTAGCTGATGTTGCTTAAATAATAAAAATGAGTCAATATGTGGAAAATAGTGTCAAAAGCAGTGCTGAAAATGAAAGTCCTGATGAATTTGACAATTATGTACCTTTGACTTAACTCCAAAAAAATCTTAGAGAAAATTAAACCACAATTTTATTGAACCAAAATTTTACCATCATGCTCTACTTCAACTGTAAATAAACCAAAAGGCGTTCCTAAAACAGAAAACAAAAAAAAAAAACAAGAGAAAAATAGATCTTTCTAAATTAGCTACAGCATGTGATTGAACTGGAATTTCAGATAGAGCTGCAGCATTTATTGCATCTGTTGTACTACATGATTTTGGACTATTAAGACCAGAAGATCCAACAAATGTTAATAACAAAAAATAAAGTTAGAAGAGGCTTAGAAGGATAAAAAATCTTCAAGAAATTGATGCAAATAAAGACAAGGTTTTACATACTTTGATGGAAAAAAGATCAAATGCTTACAAATGTACTCAAAGGAAGCAAATGGTACAAAAAGAAAGTTGTTGGAGCTTTCTATTAGGCGCATTTTTAAAGCAAGATTTGACATTGTCTCAGAACATTCAAAATTCCAAAATTGAACTTTGGTGCAGAAGAGTACATTGATCTTATCGATTAGAAAGATGACCCTGAACCAATTCTAGCCAAATATTCTGTTGAACATATTAAAATGTATGCTGCTTCTTGTGATACACCACAAGCTAACTTTCCTAGATACCCTTCCCACACAC
This sequence comes from Hydra vulgaris, assembly GCF_038396675.1. NCBI lineage: Eukaryota > Metazoa > Cnidaria > Hydrozoa > Anthoathecata > Hydridae > Hydra > Hydra vulgaris. Next base: position 33,617,903 of record NC_088927.1, read on the forward strand.
AAACAATGAAATGTTGCCTTAAGTTAGTAACAGAAACTTGATCATCAGTGGATTACTCACTCCACTATTATCACTAGAGTTGAACTGTTAAAAACATTGTTAGAGTTAAAAAAGAATCAAAAAATTTGATTTTCTGTAAAGTTAGTGCTGAAGTGAGTTCAAGTTTCATATATTACTTGTGTATGTTATTTTATTGTTTTACTGTTTTTTTATGAAATTTTTTAAGTTTAATTAATTTAATTACTCATTTTTTTTAAATTTTTGCAGTTATTAGTATGTTTTGTGCTTTATTGAAGTCAGTTTATAAACTTTTTTCACATTTTTTTTTTACAAGTGACCGATTCACAAAATTTTTTGTACAAGCAACCAATTCATTTTTTTAGACAAAGATAAAATTGAAGAATGTAAGAAAATCCAACTACCTGAAATTTCATCGCACACACAATCTATTTTGAAAATGAAGACAAAGAAAGAAGCTGTTCTCTCATTAGATGGTGGTGGAATACGTGGACTAGTTTTAATAGAGATATTGTTGACACTTGAAACGTTAACTGGATGCCAAATATATGACCTATTTGATTGGGTCAGTGGAACTAGTACTGGCTCTGTTTTGGCGATGTCAATAGCAAATGGTTTTTTTTATTCTGTTTTTATCCAATTGCAGTTTATAGAATATTCTGTTGATTAATGATATTTAAAACAAAAAGTTTAAAAATATTTATATAAATATAATCAAAGTCAAAAATAGCTAAACAGTAATTCAGTATTAATTTTCTTTTACTATTTATTATGCAGGTAAAAGTCTTCGCTATATGCAACGCGCATATTTACGTCTTGGTCATGAATGTTTTGTTGGAAGTAAACCTTACTCAACTGAACTAATGGATTCATTTCTGAAGCGTGAATTTGGTGAGAATAAAAAAATGAATGAAGTAGAACATCCAAAGTAAATCTTATATTTTTTAATGATTTTTTTTCACTATTTAATGTTTTTTTTTTTTTATGTTTTAGAAAGTTTAGCCCTAAAAAATAAACTCTTAAAAACTGGAATTTGTCTATTGAATTCTAAGCTTTTTCCCAGGTCTACATAACTGGACGGCTCTGTTGGTCACTTTTTGCGATCTTTGTGTTGCATAAACATTTAAAAATAAACTCTTAAAAACTTGAATTTGTCTATTGATTTCTAAGTTTTTTAGAATTTTTTTTTTTTTTAAGGCTAGAAGAAGAAATTATATTATTTTTATTTTTGTGTGCAAAAGCTTTTCGTAACTTTCACTTTTTTTTTTTATAAATACTCATGAGTCAAGAAAATACTAAAAATAATAATCTAATACCTTCCATTAATAATAATCTAATACCTTCCATTAATAATAATAACCTTCCATTACAATTTCAATAATAACAATTTGGTTTAATAGTTTTTGATGATGGGACTTGATGATGTTATTAAGAAACTTAAGTCAAAGAGTTAATTGTGCTAGCATAAGAGTTAATTATTAAAGTTAATAATTATTTAGAGTTAATTAATAGCATAATTAGCATAAGAGTTGTTAATATAATTAAAGGGTGAAAGCACTACTCTGACAAGTTTATTTTATTTAAAAGAGTATTGAAATTAATAAGTTTTTTATTCTTACCTGACAGTCTGTAATGATGTAATGAAAGTCTACAATTTAAAATGAAAGTAGCAACAATAGGTAGTTTCAGAAGCTATTTTGTCTGAATTTTTTAAGCAGATTTAAAAAAGCAGCTTAAAAAAACTTAAATAAAGAACAAAAAGTAGACGAAAATGTGTCGTAGTTTAAATAAACTTAAATAAAAAGTTATTTGTTGTCATTGTTTGTCATTTTTTATTATCAACTAATAAAATTGTGAAAAATTGTTTACCAACTACAAGAAAAGTTACTTTTATGTTTAGAAATAACTTTAACGTTAATGTTTGAATTAACTCCACAGGTTATTGTAATCTTGAAATTTTTCAAAGTATTTTTTTTTAACTTTATATAATTAAAACATTTATTTTGAATTAAAAAATTTAAAGAAAAGTTTTGTACATTTTGCAGACAAATTTGTTCATATAGTAAATTTTTATCCATAGACACTCCCCAATCTCAAAGCCTTAGATGCTGTACATGCTACATGCTTGTATAGTGGACTATTTCTGTATGACGGAATCATAACTATTTATATATATATATATATATATATATATATATATATATATATATATATATTTTATTTTGATTTTCAAATACACTTCTTTAATGAAACAGATGTGTGTATAAATAAGAATATAAATTGTAATAAATGTATAAAAAGTGTATTATAATTTTTTATTTTTTACTTTTCTTTTCTTTTAATAAACCATTCCAAGCGTTTGGTTTTTGAAAAGTTCATTTATAACAGGTTAATTATACCAGCAGTGCTAACAGACAGAAAACCAGCTATGCTGCATATTTTTCGAAACTACGATGCTCCATATGATGATAATTATCAACTTAAAGATGATAAATTTCCACAACCTCCATTACCTTCTGGTAATGATTTATACTTTTTTTTTTTTATATAAAAGTTTAATTTAATGGTTTTAATACAGTAATCGATTTGGCCAACAAATAATTTTTTTTCTATAAAATAGTTTTTATTTTTTCATAGACCAAATGATATGGTTATCAGTAAGAAATTCTTGTTCAGCACCAGTATATTTTCGACCAAATGATCGTTACATAGATGGAGGGTTTATAGCCAATAATCCTACACTTGATACAATTTCTGAAATACACAAGTATAAAAAGTACCAGGAAACCAGTGAACAGCAAGCTCATAATATAGGGGTTGTTGTTTCTTTAGGTATGGTTTTTTTTTTCAAGTTTTTATTTGTGCCCAAACCCTTGACCTGTTCAAAGTCAAGGGTTTGGGCACTATTGTAGTGACTACTCTTTTTTTATTTTATTACTCAAATTTATATTTTCCAAATACAAATTTTAAGGAACTGTTTACAGCCAAACAGGTTGAGCACGTTAACGACAGGGGTTAATTTTATAACTTCTTACACTTTTGTAAAAATTGAGTGCTTAATAAACTTTTGAAAAACTTTAAAATAAGGTTTTTTATAAGTAGTAGTTTCACAAGTCTAAGAGTTACTATAGAAGAATAGGTAATTTGGGAGTTACTGTAGTGGGGTAGGTAATTGTTCTATACAAGTACTACTTGCAAGATTATAAATAATTACTACACATTAAGTTATATTAATTTTTATGGAGATTTCTTTTTTTTAATGTTTTTCTAAATTGTTTAAAGAAGTAGCTCAGCTACGTTCTCTTTTTTCATGCAAAAGAAATTTAATTGGTTTCTAAGGTCAGCAAAATATCGCTTATTTATAATTGGTTTCTAAGGTCAGCAAAATATCGCTTATTTATAATTCAATCAAAATATATTTAAAAAAATAAAATAAAACTATACGATTTTCACAACTTTATATTTTATGGTATTCGTATAGTTTTATTTTCTTATTTTGAAGAACAATTTTTTTTCCTAAGAATATTTTTATGCAAATGAAATTGGTTATGTAAAACTATTACATAGAGCTATTTTTACGAGCGCGTAAATCTAATCTTCAGGTCTGTGGTTACTTAAAAGAAATTTATTTTTAGGACGAAATCACCTTTGGCATTTTTACAAAGTAAAATAATTGTTTTGAAAACCCCTGTTTTTTTATTTAGCAGCTCTTTGGCATTTTTGTAAATTAAAATAATTTTTTTTTTATATAAACAAAGTATTGTTTTTTTGTTATGTTGTTATAAGTTGGGGTTCTTTTTTATATGAACCAATATAAACATTTCTTTGAATATTTCTTTAGTTTTCTATATATATTTTGATAGCGTGGTTGCATTTAAAATTATCATTTATTTGTTTTTAAGTGATTGTTTATGATATCTCTTTTTTCACACGCGCCCTCTAATAAACCAATGTATGCTTTGCTTAGTGTGTTTGAGAAAGATGTTGAGCATTTGTAAATTATATTTCTCACTCTACAATCTTTATTCGACGCATTGATTTCTTTTAGTTTGCAAATTCAGCCGTACTTTTTTACTTTTTTTTGTGTGTGTGTGTGGCTTTTTCTGAATTTTGAAAAGTTATTTGAGTAGCTGTAACTAATCTATGTGGTGTTTCAATTAAATAGTTTGTGTAGTGGGTTTGAAGGTGGAAAATGGAAGGAAAAAAATTTTCCAACATTGGTGGAGGTGCTTTTATTATACGGTGTATCAAACCAAATTATGTATTTTTTTCATTCAGGGGGTGTTTTTTTTTTAGTTGTAATTTAAGTTGAAATTGTTAAAACTGTTTTGTTTAAGTGCTTCTTCGTATACTAGTTTTGATAAGTTAAAGATTTTTTCATTCAAAGAATTATGTGATATCATAAATGAAGAGAGGGATATGCTTGTGTAAGAAAGAGTAGGGAGAATTGGGACGCGAAAGAAGTGGGACATTCCAAATATTTCAATTAGGAGAGATCCATAATAAATGTTGTCTATGAAATTTCTTCCCCTCTTATTACCAGACATCGCTTTGTCTTCCTGCGTGTGTTAAAAACTACATTTTTGTAGTTTTTACCACAAAAGTACCTTAAAAACATTTTTTTTTGAGGTGGGACAAAGAAAGTTAATTGATCTCCGATTTCTCCCATTTCACTTTTTTGTAAATATGTTACGGAAACCTCTTGTGTATTTTGATAAAGATTACGCGGTTTACGGATTTAGTAGTTTTTAATTAATGGTTTTTGTTAATATGTTGATAGTTACTCGCTTGTCCCACTTCACCCCATATATGTCCCTTTTTACTCCAATGACACGGTTCTTCTAGTCTTGGTAAGTCTTTTATTCACCTACCATTTTTATACTTATTCTTTAAGTTTTATTTCAATAATTTTTAGTAAATGGTCATTAAAATCTTTTTTGAGTTAACGATTATTTTACAATGTTCATTGTTAAATAGTAAACTTCTATAAAAAACGGGGGCTTATTCGTTTTTTTTCTTTTTTAAGACTTAATTTAAGTTGCTAAATTTTTATTTTCTAAATTCTTAAGAAACATAATTTAACTTTCTAATAAATTTTTATTATATTCTTTTTTCAGACCATCCGCTGCATACTAAGACCCTGACCCCGTTAATTAATTTTGAAGAAAATAAACGTTTTAATGTAAAATCTTTTTTTCCTATAAGAAAGAAAGTTGTCTTTTTAATGTGTGTTAAACGCGCAGACTAAACTAATAACATAAGCACATTAATAACATAAGTATCTCTATCATGACTAGTGCTGTTACGACTATTAAATAATTCGAATGTCGACTAATATGTTTTCTAAAATCGACTAATACATTTTAAAAAGTCAACTAAAAGTCGATTTAGTCGAAATATGGGAATAATTTATTTTTTTTGAAATAAATTGTCATAATCTACTTAACCAATTGTTTAATTAGGTATAATTGTTTTCTTTTTTTTTATGTAGTTATTAAAGTCCTCCCAGAAGTCCTTACGGTCTTTTTACAGAGCACCTAAAAGAGCCTAAATAATACTGCAATGAATTAGATAAAACTTTATAAGAGTAAGCAAAAAATAAGTAATAGTTATAATTAGAGATGTCATACTTTCTATATTTCAAATAATAAAATTTGTCATACTTTCTATACTTTCAAATAATAAAATTTTTTTAGCAAGTTAGGATAATGTTTTACGTTTGCTGACCAACACTTCCAATTTAGGCGAATGGTTTCATGAAAAAAACTAACATCATTTGCAATTCAAATTATTCTTTCTCACATCTTCTTATGCGTTTATTTTTTCATGAAGATTTGATCGTTTTCATTTATATTTCTTTTTTCATTTACATTTCATTTTTTCGTGGAGTTTGATCGTTTTCATTTATGTTTCTTTTTTTTTACGAAGTAGTGCTGAATCATCACCGTTGATAGTTCATATGTGTTAAGTAGCCTTTCACTGAGAAGGATTTATCGTGTCATTTTATTGCAACCTTATAATTGACATTCCCATTTTTATAATCAGAAAAAGCTTTCCTCTGGTTTTAAAAATACATTTAAACATCTTTCAAGATGTTTGATTGGACTATTTTGGCAGTTTGTAGAGTGTTGTAAATTTTCAATACTGCATCAGTATGTCAAAACTGCCAACTTTTGACTTAACGTCTTTTGCCAGTATACCCACTATATACACTTCAGTGAACCAAATCGGAACCCTCAAATTAGGAAAGTGTCACCGAATATTTGGTGCTTCGGCCGAGCGTCTAGCCGAACATTCGGTATTCGGCAAAATCACTATACCTATATCTCTAGTTATAATAGTACATGCTTTTGTTTCTAAACAAACAAACATAAATAAAATATCGGAAAGTTAAATCGAATAAAAAGATTTTATGATTTTCACTCAATTAAATTGACTTTTAGTCGATTAGTAAGAAGTCTATAGTCGATTAAATCAGCTATTCGTTTTTTCTTAGTCAACTAATTAGCACGTACGAATGAGTAACGGCAGTATTAAGTTCAATATTAAAATAGTCCGGACCCGTAAAATACGGATTTCCGCCAAACCGACTATTTTATTATATATTTCAATATTTTTAAGTCAATGGTACAAAAGCAATTCATTGAAAAATTACTTTAGGAGCTTAAAAAAATTAACAAAGGCATCTTTTCCGCATATGTAGAGCTTATAAAAGATTTATAAAATAGTCTTGCATACATAATTTTGATAGCTCAGTTAACTCATCGGTGTCGTTTTGCGATGGTTTAAATCCGCCTCTTAACACAATACAGTTTTATTTTTTTCAACCTGGTCATGTATATTTATAGCAAAAAAAAATATATGGCAAAAAAGACTTTAAGTGTTAAAATAAAATTTGAATATTTGCTTCCTACGGGCCTTTTTTTTTCTTTTTTGCCTCTACAGCACTCAGGTGGTTTAAGACCAGTCAAAATTTTTATTTTAGTTTGACTGACCTTTAACATATTTCATTTAAAACAAACTCTTTTTCAAAAATTGTTGATTGAACTGAATAATACCTAGCAAAAGTTGTCCCAAATGAAAAAATTTTTTATTGACGACAGTATGATGGTTGACGTAAATTGCCTTTTAACTAAAAGAAGAATATTTTAAAATATATTGGTTAAAATCATTAAGTACAACTTTTCTAGTTTTTCTACAATTTAAAAGACATTGATATTTTTCTACAATTTAAAAGACATCGATATACATAATTTGATTTAGATGGTCAGCTATAAAATCCGACAACCTCTCATTTATTTTAACAACGAACACCAAAGTGTCGAGAATTCGGTAATACTTTGCGATTTTGTTTTTAAAGGCTTTTAACCGACCGTAAAACAGTAATGTTTTTTCCGATTGGAAACATTTGTAATAAACAAAATTAAATGTGATATGTGGTAGTTTATTCAATCCGCGCCTGATTTATTCCATCCCAATGCGTAAAACTCAAAACAAGAATGCGTTTTAAAGTAGTGGCCGTTAGAAATGACCAAACATAGTTAGACAATAGCTCCGTTTTTTACGCAGTGGGATAAAATAATCTACTATAGTAGTAGATTATTCCGTCTCAATGTATAAAACATCAAATAACAACCATTTTTACAACTTATTTTTTATTTGTTTTTATGTTTATGTTGAAATGATAATAGTCATTTAAAAGTCGTTTACCAATTTTTTATTCGCATGAATCAGATAAATGTGTTTATAATACGCAGTGGAATGGAATAAGTCAGGCGGATGAAATAATCTTCTATAGTTGTAGGGTTTTCCATCCCAATGTGTAAAACATCAAATTAAAACTAATTTTACAACTTATTTTTGATGTTTTTATGTTTAAGTTGTAAAGATAATAGTCGTTTACAAATTTTTCATTCACATGAATTAATTAAATGTGATTAATACGCAGTGGGGTGGAATAAGTCAGGCGGATGAAATTCTATGAAAGAAGTAGATTATTCCACCCGCTTCAATTATTACATGGCACTGCTACTACTATTACAATCATAGTAAAGGGATTATTTCTAATGGGATGGAATAAATCAGGCGGATAGAATAAGCTACCACATTTGTTATACTTCTATTTGCTCAGGCATACAGATATATTGAAGTTGGACGAAGTCAATGGTTTATTTATAACCAGTATTAAAGTTTTGGGAGAAAAGAAATCATTTAGACTAATTTAAAATAATTTTTAAATTAGTCTAAATGATTAAATAGGAATAAACCAACATAAGATATGAAAAATTGAAAAAAATTGTAAAATAAAATAAAGTCTCATTTGAAAAAGTATTTATACTTTGACATAACTAATTCATCCAATTTTTCTGCAAGTAAACGAAAGTGATTTGATAGAATATTGTGAGTGACTTTTTCCAGTAAAATAAAAATTATTCGAAGAACTCGTGGCTTTAAGAATAAAAATAGTATTTGTAAATCAACAACAACTAGTACTCCATTATTTGTTGAATTAACAAGTAGCTCTAATAAATTTACATCATTAAAAGCAGATAAACAGCTTAAAGATTGTAAGAATTGTAGAAATTTCTATAGATACTTATAAAAATGAATTGAAAAGACTTTGAATTAATTTTCATCTAAAAAAGTGAACTAGTTTTCACATAAGAAGGTGAATCAAACAACCCCTTTTGTTATGGAATTGTCTATTCAGGCAGCACACATCATTAGGACAAAGTTAAAACAACCTTGAAATCATTGGACCAATGTTGCACCAAAGTTAGTGTTCTGTTATGCTATATTATTTTCAATTTAAAAAATTCTATGAAGCTATAATAATAAATCATAGTTATTTTAATTAATTCATTGTTATTGAAACTTACTTGTTAATAATAATGATCCAGCCTATTATCAGTTTTTGTAAAAAATTGTTGTTAGTTTATAAACTGTCTGGATTGAAGTTGGATCTTTTTGCATTAGTTGTTAGTTTCTACTCCTCATTTATGTTCTTTAATAAAAAATAAATCAGTTTTATTTAGAAAGATTACTTACGAGCAATTTCTGTTTAATAAGTAAAAAAAAAAACATTAGCAAAATAGCAAATAAGTTAAACCGGTGTTTTCATTAAACCGGTGTTTAATAAAAAATTGAATCAACAAAATCTAATGAACACCATAACAATTCCAGATTTTAAATAGACACTTGGGGGTGGTAATTCTTTTTTTATTTATCCTTTTACTCCACCTGTAAAAGCAATACAATATTCTATTATAAGGTTTTTAAAAACATTATTATAACACTGATTAGTAAAACCAAATAACATTATATCGATCACTCAATTTTTATCGATAAAGAAATAAATTAAAAAATGAATTATGTTATGAATTCATCATATTATAGGCTGACCCTAGCCCTAACAATAATTCATAATTTTCATAATGTTATGAATTCAAGATAACACAGGAAAATATTTTGTCGGATTTTATGAGTCAAAAAGTCATCATTATATTTTAAATCAGCGTTTTGAAATTCTCCCGCGAGATATGAACGATAAAAAAGCACATCACCCGCACATAAATGAAAGAAAACCGTAATTTACGGCGACTGACCTTAAACCACCTCAGCAGCACCTTTAGGAGTAGCTTGATGATCCTTTTATTTTTTTTCTTTATCAAGTTTCAGACCGTAATTTTTCTTCGAACCATACGCAGCTTATTAAGACTAATTACCTGAGCGCATTATGTCTTTATCATGACATATGTGCAACAAATTTCTACCGGTATTTAAATGTTCTTCCACGGTGCTCTGTGACAAGACCGTTGGGTCTTCTTGGAGAATCTAAATGAAAAATTTTAAAAAACCAAGTCTATGATGTGCATATAATATCTACAAAACTTCAAAAGTATTTTTTTTTTAATTTTAAAAAATCCAAAAAGATAAGAAAAAATAAAAAAGGTGCCATTGGTATAATTTGAACCACGGCGATGCACTTCAGAACGCTGCAAGCTAACCGTTTCGACTACTAAGACGCATCGATTTTAATAATCTAACCACTGTTTATTAGCAAAAAAAATTATATAACAGCAAATAAATAGTATAAACCAAAATTATAAACCAAAATATAAACCAAAAGATGCTACCGCAGTTTTCAAGTAAAAGTAAGACCTGATTTATGTATTAACATTACATAATATTGAAGTTTACATAAGTTAGATATTTGCATAGACTTTTGTCTATACTTTCTTATAAAAAAAAGTGTTGTCGAACGGGTAACGGCAGCGTTGAATTGAATATTAATATTTAATAGATGAGATATAAGATAAAAAACTTTGGGACATAAACGACGAAAGGGTTGTTGAAAAATAAACGTAATATTAAATTATAATCAATGGGTTTAACTTTCCGCCAAATCAAAGTGATTTTTAATATACTTGAGGTTTGTGTTTTTTTAAGTCAATTGGTTGAAAGATTAATTGGTTGAGAGATTAATTGGGTGAGAGATTAATTAACTTTTAATGAATGTTCCACTTTTTTTTTTTGCAAAGATTTCGTTTATTATTCGACAGGTAAATATTTAGGTGATAAAAAAATATATGTATTTTTTAAACTATCAAATTTTTTAAATATTTCATTTTTCAAAAATAAATATAATCTTAAATTATAATTAATGATTTTAACTTTCCTCCGAAACCTGAAGAAGGATATCCTGAAAATTTCTGAAAATTTTAGCGAAACTTTCATAGTCAATATCGACTACCTATAGATTAAGAGTTACGTTTTAGCAAGCTATAAATCTTAAATATGTAGCTACCAACATATTGTTTTATAACCACTTATAACAACTCGCAATACGTAACGTATATACATATTTAGTGGGTGTTGTGAATGAGGTCTTCCAAGCTGCTAGAAAGCAATTGGCGGTTGTATTTTAATATTAACAACAGAAAAAAAAATATTTCGTAGCCATGAAGAAAAGAAAAAATGCGAATATTTGGAATGAGTTGTAGGAGTAAAACATGATACATTTACCCCGTTAATTTTCGGTACAAATGGTGAATTTAGAGACACTTCTTGCGCTCAAGTTATTTATAAATAATGGCGATAGGTACAAGACAGTCATAAACTAGTTTCAAACACGTCTGTTAATGGAGATTACTGAAACCTCTTTGCTCTGCTCAAGACGGTCGTGAGCTCCTTTTAGGCACTACAACACTGATGACGCTTGCTTAGAAAATGTGTTGAGTGGACTTGTTTAGTTTTTATGAGTAATTTCTTTTTTCTTTTTTTTGTATTTTTTTTTTAATTTTTTTTTTTTTGTGAAATAAACATTATTTAGTTAAAAAAAAAAAGCAAAAAGGAATATTACCATAAAGAAACTAAAAATAAAAGAAACATTGCGTAAATCTCTTGCAAAAAAAAGCGAGGCTACTCAGCAATTGTGGAAAGTTGGAAATTCAAGCAAATCGAAAATTAGTAAACTCAAATTTATAACAAACTTGCAAGAACAGTACAAATATTGAAAACGATGAAAAAACTGCAAACTGCTCAATCATTTGTGTATTTATTAATGAATAAACTTAGATCAGTTCGCGAAATACTTACACAAAACGATGATTGATGGGAAAAATGGGGACCGGAGCAAATTGTTAAAAAATTTGTTAAAAAATTTTTTAACTTTTTGACAAATTTAACTTTTTGATAATTAACGTTTTTTTAAAAAACGTTAATTGAAAAAAAATCCGTTGAACTCAGATTTTAACCAAAATGGTGAATAAATAAAACACAATAAAACGAACGCAAAAGTGCATTCAAGGACTTACGAACATCAAAGCACTGCATACAGCAATACAATGGCGTTGGAAAATATAAATGTATCTACTGTGGGCTGCAAAAACACAAAAGCAAAGCTTCTACAAAAATTCTAAATGTTGCTAAACGTAACGAGATTTTATCAAACAAGAGATTATGAAACAAACTAAAAGTTATGTAACTGTTTATGTTATGGATACTCTGGGGTAAATGCAGAAAGTGCAATAAAAAACATCATACGCAATTTGTCAAATTATAAATGCTACGACGGTTGGTAAAACGGAAATCAAAAAAGAAATCATGGGAACAGTGTTTCATGCAAGTGCAACTATTCACCCAACAGTGATTAAAAAAAGAAATTGTGTAAAAGCAAGGATAATGTTAGATAAAGGAACTCGTAGAGGTAGATACCCTGAGCAAATTAATGAATCATGTTAGGAAGATGTTAACCAAGTATAAAGTTAACGGAGTATTTAATTGGGTTAATATCACTACTCTATTTTACAAGTTGAAAGAATGAGGCAGTTGATTACAGTTTGTTAGGGACAAAGTTCGATAGATCTTACCAAATGGAGAAGTAAAATGGCTTTATGTTCCAGTAAAAGAAAGCCCTAGTAATCTTGGAAATAATCTAGTAATCTAAGGATGGAGAGTGGAGAAGCTGTCAAAAGTAATTTTTTTCTTTGAAGTTTTATACTTTACTTTGTAAGTAAGTAAAATGTAAGTTATATTTACTTTCTCAAAGAACAGTCATTTCATGTTGATTTAACATAAGATGAAATAGGTAGCGTATTCAAATCCATTGCCTGTTTGAGGGCACTTCTGGGTAAAACTTCACATAATACTCTGATGTATGTGGGCAGTGTTTGTTCAGGAAAGGATCTTTTTTCACGTATATTAAACACAGCGGGCATCTGTTTTTAAAAGTTACTTTCAAAATGTATTTTAAATGTCTTTTAGACGTCTTCTAAACATTCTTACGTAAAGATTGTTTGAAAGACGTTTAAAAGACATTTAGAACGCAACTTTTAAAAGCAAATGCCCATAGGGAAGAGTAGTTCTATTATGATTAGGGGAAAATATAGTCAACATACGGGTAACCAATAGTGTAGAGACGGGCTCCCTGCCGCATGAGTGCTAATAAGGGCTGCTAAATAATCATTTCTTTTATTTCTTTTTTTTTTGTTGAGAAGATAGGTTAGTGGCCATAATGTAACGAGAGAGAGGAGGGGGGGATAACTTCTAAGCTAAGGGTAATTCATGCATATGTAAACCTTGACTAAGTCACTGTTCGTTAGAGCGCGCTTTTTCTCCAGTTTTTTTTCTTTGAATTTATCTTTTTAATCAAGTATTTCGTTATGATAATATAACGCAATATAACATTTTTGGTATCCACAAGGACATTGACTGCTAAAACAGTTTTCAAAAAGTTATAAATCATTTAAACTATCTAATATAATTTCTATGATTAAAGGAGTGTTTATCAAGTATAATCTTTTACTGCTTTTTATCATATATAATCTGTTTGAAAAAAAATGGTAAGGAAAGCTGGTCAATCTTCTACTATAGGTTGTGGGCACCCTAATAACCTCCTTTTTGTTGCGTTGATGTCCAACCCGCATAAGGATGATTAAAAAAAATTTTATTCAATTAAAGTAATGCATTAAAACAGTTATTTAAAAAATAATTTTAAATAACCTATGTAAATAACATCAAGATTAATTTAAAAAAATAAAATTCAAGTTAAAAAAGTAAAAGTAGTTAACTTTCCCTCCTTAGTTTTTAAATAATAAAAACTTTTACGCATAAAACCTGTAAAAAGAACTAACAATTATGCCTATTATATCTTTTAAATAGTCTACCTGAGTCTTTCTGAGTCTTCCATGGGTATATGCGCCTTCTGCTCACTGCCATGTTTCAGCTTTGTCTGAATTCTAGACTTTACGTTTTTGCATTAGTATTGAATAAGATCCTCTCAAAATTATTGTAGAATATAAGTAAATTTACCTACTTATTCTATATAGATTACTTTTAATTTACTTTACAAGTTATATAGAATGTAAGCTTATGTAATTTAAATTTTTATTTATATAATTTATTTTTAATAAAAGTTTGCTATTACTTTTAAAAATAAAAACTCCTACTTAAAAAACATTATTTTTTTGTAAATTTAATTTACATTTGGTAGCATATTACTTTTATGTAATTTACTTTCATGTGCAAGTTACTTTATAACATAATGTGCAAGTCTTTTTCTAATATTTTTTTAAATCAGTTACTTTTATAGGTAAATGTAACTTACAGGTTGAGGAACTTTTATATAGTAAAGTAATTTTAAAAAATAATTAACTTTTAAATGTAAAAGTGAACAGCTTTTTCATTTGACTTACTTTTACATGTAAAAGTAAATTACTTTTTGATGTAATCTTCTTTTGCATAACTTACTTTTAAATGTAAAAGTAAACAGTTTTTTCATGTGACTTACTTTAATATGTAAAAGTAAATTACTTTTCGATATAATCTTCTTTTACATAATTTACTTTTGAAAGTAAAAAAACACAAAGTAAAAGTCGTTTCAAAAAAATTAATTACTTACACGGAAATGTAAATTTACATAAAACGTTTAAAATTACTTGTAGTTTACTTTTTGATAAAAACTCGTGTAATTAAAAAAAAAGTAAGTAAAATATCTCTGGTTACAATTTCTTTATCACCATCAGAATTTCTGAAAACATTTAATATAATGTTCGAAAAGTTTCTGATTCAGATACCTAATCACGATTATTATTATTATTTCTGTGTCCAATGTTTTCTCATGCATAAAGTAGAATTATCTAACTTGTTTATCAATTTGTCTCTCTTCAAAAGAATCTTTCAAACCTGAAAGGTGGAAGATGCAATTATGCTATTTTAGCACGCAAGAACATGAGCATATCTGCAACTTCAGTGTCATTAGAATACGCTTTTTCGGCTATTTGACATGTGGTCAATCAACAGCGTGCATCTTTGGCACCTGAAACAGTGGAAACGCTAGAATTTCTAAACCGTAATTGGGACTTGTGTAACCTGGACACTTACTGTAAAATAAAACCTAAAAAAAAGTAAAAAATAATATTTCTAAATAAATGAAATCGATAAAAGTTTTATTGACTATTTATAAAAAAACTTTTATAAAAAAAATTTGTTTATTAATGGGTACCCGCTCATTTGTTTGACGGGTATACGGGCAGGCATTTTCACAAATTTTGACAGCCCTATACCCTAATACTAAATTTTAATGAATTGGAGTATGAATTAAGGTGTGCCATACTATTTTTTTCTTCCAGATTAAAAAGCCTGTATTCTAAAAACTTGTGTTTTTATCTAATATTATCATATAAAGCTTAGATTAGAAAACCCGAAATGATTGTTATTATGGTTTATCCTTCTTTGGCTAATTGTTATACAGAGACCACATTACCAAATCGAAAAGACGAGTTCAGATCACTAAAGATCAAAGTCAACTTGCTTCGCAGACCAAGAGTTAGTAATTTTAGGAAGAATGAGAGAATTATAAAGTGAAAGTTAGATGAAGTCGAGTTAGAAAGATAGCATAGAGAAAGCGGACAGATATTGCACTAGATTTTAATACGTGCAATTTAAGTTCATATCAAGTTCACTTAATATGAATTTTTCATCAACATTCTTGTCCAGAATCCGAAATAATTTTGCTCCCTAATATCCCGACCTTGGATCATATCAATTCGTAAAAATAGCATATGTTTGCTTGTGGTTGTATATTTTTGACAGCTTTAAGTTTTTTTTTCCAACTTATGTTTTGAGACCCAAACTCTGCAAAGTCTGTTTGCAGTTGTCAACCATCTGGAATGATTTACTGGCCTAATTTCAGGTAAATTCAAGTCTGCAGGTATACTTTCACTTCTAATAGCAGAGACTGTTTTATACCCATAAAACTGATCAGAGGATGAACTTTTGATTACTTCATCCTTTAGAGTAATTAGAGGATTTCTGACATCCATTTTTTCAAAGGATGGAATAATTTCCAGAGCAGTTATGTATTTAATCATTTTCCAATACAGCCTCTCCATTTATTGCTGCTCAGAGTCTCTTAATCAAGAGCTGTCATCAGATGATGCAGAGGAAGTTCATTTGTATGGAGTACGCAAACCATTTAGTTTAGCTTTCTTTCTTATTTCACTTCCTGCCAATGTAATGCTCTGCCTGACCATCCTGTGTTGAGACTAGTAGAACCACCTTTAAGCTTTTATCGGTACCATTATTTTTCAAAAATTCGTATATATTTTGAGCAATTACTTCAGCATGTTTCATGTTTTTGAACTTTTTCAGGTGTGAAATGGAAAAAATACCTACCACCGGGCTCTTGACATACTGTATAATGTTTAATTGTAGCATTATTGTATCATAATATTTAGTCGAATCTTTAACTGTTAATTGAATTTTTGTATTGTCAATTCTGCCATAAAAAAAAAAACACAATCAATAATGCTAGTTCTGCATTGAGAGTCAAACTCTATAGAAAGAGACTGCATAGTTTTTTCATGAGTTTCCTTGACTTTGTTGTGATCAATAACTGATTCTTTAATTATTCCGGCATACATCCAAGCTGCTGTCGCAATTGCAGCTGTTTTTCGTAAGCCTGTACCATATCGTATGCTTGCTAAAGCTATGTTGGAAATACTTTCACAATTCCTTTTTTCTCGTAAAGGTTCCTGAACTCCATTTTGTCGACGCTATATTGAGTTCAGTATTGCTGTTTTATATGCAACATTCATTACTATAGTTATAATAGTTACTCTGTTTTGCTAAATTCAAATCGAAAACTTTCTTCCTGATTTCTAATTGTTTGTTGCAGTTCTTCAGACGCTTTTTTTTTAACTATAAAGTAATTGAATTTTCATTAAATAATGTTTTGTAAAATACTTTAAGTACAAGTAGTTTTAATTATATATTTTTATCTGTTATGTCTTCTTTTTCCATTTTATGCAGTCTTTTGTTTTCTTTTAAGCCTGCTAATCTGATTTGATGTTTGATACCGGTAGTCCCTATTTTAGCTCATTCTGACTCATTGTTACATTCTGACTAATAGTTTTTCTCTTGTCATGTAATATTTTGGCAATTACAATTCAGTATATCAAACAATTTATCAAGTTTAGCCATAAATTTATCTTTATCCTTTAAGCTTGCTTTCCCCCTCGCACCTAGCAACCAGATTAGCTTCATTCCAATCATCCACCGATCTCGCAGTAATGATCGATATGTGTTGCTGTATATACAAATAAAGCATTCGCGTGGATCCTTTTACCTATCACCTTCAAGTAAACATTATTTGTTAAGTATTTTATAGGATAATTTATTTTTATTGTTTCTTTCTTGTAAAAACAGACCATATGTAAGAAGACTTCTTGGTGTTGATAACTCCTATACAAGAAAATCTGTTCCAGAACCTATGTATTCCAAAAGCTTTGATTCGCTCCTTTTTTAGTTCTTGATAATTTGATTCGCTCCTTTTTTAGTTCTTGATAATTTGATTCGCTCCTTTTTTAGTTTTTGATTGACTCAGCATGATTAAGTAGCAAGTTTCATAATTTGCAAATCTTTTACGCAAATGTTGTTTCTTTTAAATAATATTTTTTGACATAAAAATAACATAAAAACTATTAGTTTGGTAATTTATAAATTAGCAACCTTTTATAGTTTTGATATCACACATCACACATAGAACTCAAAGTGAAATGATATAAATAATTACATGCGTTTAAAAATGCTTGGACGCAAAACAGTATCTGTGGTAAGGGTCAAAGCGAATTACAAAAAAACTACCATAAATATGCAACATTAAAACACACTTCCCGGTAGCTTAACATAATTCTTTTTTTCGGTTTTAGTTTTAAATTAGTTGTACTCAAGTTTTCTACATACCGGGTTTTTGTAAAACAAAATTTTGAATAAAAAAACTTTGATGCACTCTAGTATATATGATGAATGCTCTATAAACAAAAGACCACTTTGTTAGCAAGGAGATTAGTTTGACAATTAAGTATTGACACAAAACGTATTGATGAGGGGAAAACCTACACTATTGCTTAAAGAAGATATTGATTTAATAACAAAAAAGAGATTCTGTAATACGGAGAGTTTAGTTTGAAAAAAAAGTTCAAGACATGATTGAAAAAAAGGTAGATGAATGAACATGTAAATGTGAGAGATGAACGACAACAAGCAAGGAAAAAAGAAAGCAACGTGAAACTGCCAAATGTTGGAAACATGGTGCTTAGGCACAATAATATATTATTGTTTCTGGAAAACTTATAAAAATTCCCCACATGGGCACACGACATCAATTTAACGTTAAATTTATGTTGGTAACGTTGGTTACACTACCGTTATTTTTCATCAGAATTACAACTTTTTAATAAAATTGGTAACACTAACGTTATTTTTCATCAAAACTACGTTGTACTAACGTTAGTTACTCTAACATTTTTTATCAAAATTACAACATTGTGATAACGTTGTAATAACGTTGGTTACACTGACGTTGGTTACACTAACGTTATTTTTCATTGGAATTACAAAGTTATAATAACGTTGGCTACAGCGCTCAAAGCTGGTGTGAAATGATAAGAATAAACAATTTTCTTCTCTCAAATAACATCGGAGTTACAACGTTATAATGGCTATACTAAGATTGTTTTTTAATTCACTTTTTTTTTTTTTTTTATTTCTCCTTAAACAATTCAATTTTTTGAATTTTTAATTTTTACAACACGATCCCCCGATTAAAACTGAGAGTTCGGCTTCAATCAACCATCTCGACTTCCACGATGCAATTGATCGTACTGAGCAGCGTTGATCTTTTTTTGACTCTTGATGACTAACAACTTTTACTTAAAAAACACGAAAATTTTAAATCAAAATTACAACGTTGGTTAACGTTGCAAAATCTAATGTTATCCATCTTTTTTAATTCCAACGTTAATCCAAAGTTATAACAACCTTATAAAAATATTATCTAATGCTGTTCCAACGTTGGTGTGCTCACTGGGTATCGATATAGCAATAGGTAGCTATAGTCACATAGTAGCTGTCATTAGGTAGTACACAGTAAAAATGATTTTAATATTTTGGGGCCCTTATGACAGGTTTTGGGGAAAGCCCGGATCTAGTAGCCACGGCACTGATTATCATAAGTATATTAAATCCAAAACTAAAAAATGAAATTTTTTAATACATAAAAAACAAAATGAAACAATGTGAGAGAAAAAAAAATCGCAAAAATATATGTGTAAAGCTTGTTAAATTGAGAATAAACAGAGAAGAAAAACTATTTGCTAGCTAGTCGATCGCTCATTTTTCAGGGTGCCTGCCACATCTCAATATTGGTTTTCAGTTTAATGAAAATCTTCAGCTTCAGCTATTCATTATTTTGCTGATGTGATAAAATCTGTTGTTTATAGTTTGTTATTGTGATTATTTGTGTATGTTTATAGATAGTTGTATAGATATATAGATATCAAATCGGCTAAATTTTATACTCACAGGGACTGGTCAAATTCCATTGGAGCCAACACGCCCAATAGATATACACTTCCCTACATCTATATGGGAAACGCCAGAAATTGTAGAAACAATTAAAGATTTTGTTTATCTATTACTTGACCAGGTAATTGTAATATTTTAAAAAAAAATACTACACCAGATAATCAAAAGTTTTTTTTTGATAATGAATATGTCAGGTAAGAAAAAACGTGGGAAGGTTGTTTTAAAAAATGCTAATAAGGTTAATTGTATTTATTTATTCTATTTCAAAACAATTTCTTATCGATAGGTGTGTGAAAGAGATTATCATATTGTCGATCGCGCTCAAAGCTGGTGTGAAATGGCGAGAATAAACTATTTTCGTTTTAATCCAGTTCTTTCAAATAACATCAGTTTAAATGAAATTGACGATCGACTTCTATTAACTATGATTTGTGACGCTAGAAAAATGATTGCCAATAGATTGAATGATCTCTGTAAAGTTGCAAATCTTTTATTGGGAAAAGAATAGTTTTTGTTTCCTTTATTTGTTAGCATTGAAATTTTTATAGGGTTTTTAAAATTTATTTTTTGTAGCAATTTGTTTGTTCTCTATGTTTATTCTCTGAAATACGTACTTCCGCTATCGTAGTGTTAAGACGTAGTTCTTTTCCGAGTAAGATTTTTTTTTTTTAAAAAATCTGTTATTTTCAACTTTTTTTTTTGTGTGTGTGTTTTTCCGCTGTTTTTGCTTGATATATTTTATTTTAATTGTTCTAGTATTTTTAATTGAAATTATTTAATTAATTATTTTCGCCAGAATTTGCAATGTGTTTGTTTTATCTGATTTATTCACTTTATTTTTTATTTTAAAGTTTTCAGTTGATATTTTTACATTATTTTTCCTTACTTTTATATATTTTTTTTAATAGGTTTTTTTTAATAATTTTGTTTAATTCATACATACTTTATTTGCTTACAATTTGAATTTATTTTGCACTTTATTTTACTTTTGATTATCTATCAATAAATGAAGTTGATTATTTTTGTCGCATGTTATTCATTCGTCGTTTGTACTCTATAAATTACTGTATATGTTCATTTATTATTATTATTATTATTATTATTATTATTATTATTATTATTATTGTTATTATTACTTTAATTTTTTGTTTTGGGTGCCCCAAAATCACCTAATGGTCTTGTCACAGAGCACCACAGAAAAGCATTTAACTAGGAAGTTTACGTCTCTTTCCTTATTGATAGCGCAAAATATGCCCAGAGTTTCGAACCCTGGATCTCTTGCTTCTAGCGCTTCAACTACTTTAAGTGCGCTACTTTGTTAACTACTTTAAGTGCGCTACTTTAACTGCGCACTACTTTAAGTGCGCTGCGCTGCGCTGGGTTGCGCTGAAATTTTGCGCTGCGGTTGCGCACTACTTTAAGTGCGCTGCAACTACTTTAAGTGCGCTACTTAGTTAACTACTTCAACTACTTTAAGTAACTTTTTTTGCGCATTGTTACTTGAATCGAACGGACGCGTTTTTTTGAAGCTCTACAACTGTAAAATAAAAAGAATTTAATAATATATTTATATAACTATATTATATAACTACTTTACTACTGGGTTGCGCTGCGCTGCGCACTACTTTAAGTGCGCTGCAACTACTTTAAGTGCGCTACTTAGTTAACTACTTCAACTACTTTAAGTAACTTTTTTTGCGCATTGTTACTTGAATCGAACGGACGCGTTTTTTTGAAGCTCTACAACTGTAAAATAAAAAGAATTTAATAATATATTTATATAACTATCATCTTTATAAACCAACTTCGCAACTTTAAAGTTAACTATGGCAATAACTACACAAGAAATAAAGAAATTGTTTAAAGAAATGTTTAATGAATTTAAAAAAGAAATGTTTAGCGAGTTCAAAAGAGAAACAGAAGCAATGTTCAAAAAACACGAACAAACAGTTTTAGATATTATTAGTGGAAATCTTAAAATCATAAATGAAAGATTAGATGGAATCGAAAAAAACACTAACGAAAATATAGTTAAAATAAAAAAATTTGAAAAAGAAATTGTAGATATGGCTGAAAGTTTGAACTTCAACGAAAAATTTATTAAAGAACAATTTGAACACCAAAGAAATCAACTAGAGAATGGAAGAGTTGAAAACGAAATTTTTAAAGATAAACATCGTAAGCTTGAAGATCGATCGCGCAGAAATAATTTGCGAATAGATGGCTTAAACGAAGATAAAAAAAGAAACGTGGGGACAAACGGAAGAAAAAGTTCATTTGTTTTTCCAGCAACAACTTGGAATTAAAGACATAGAAATTGAGCGTGCACATCGTACCGGACAGAAGACAGACGGAAGATCTCGGACAATAATTATCAAGCTCCAAAGATACAAAGACAAAGTGAAGATTTTACAAGAATCGAGTCGACTTAAAGGCACTAATATTTTCATCAACGAAGACTTTTCGCTAGAGACCGTTTCGATTAGAAAAAAATTGTTCGCCGATGTTAAACGAAGACGCTTAAACGGTGAGAATGTTTCTGTTCGATACGATAAAATTATTTTCTTTAAAAATACTATTTTTGAGAATGATAGAAAAAAAGTAAACTAAAATACGCATTCTTAAAAGGAAATCTTTTGAGCATATTTTAAACAATCATGGCTGCATTAAATAATTTTGAATCTCTTGCTTTTAATTTCTTTGAAAAAGAATTTTTTTCCTTGGATGAAAACTTAGATCCCGACAGTAATTTTTATTCTGAGAATTTTTCAGATTGTTCGTATCTTTTTCCAAGCGAATTAGAAGGGTTTCTTTTTAAGAATGTTATTGACAAAAATTCTAATCAAATTAGAATTCTCCACCTCAACATAAGAAGTTTAAATCGTAACTTTGAAAAACTTTTAAATCTATTAGAAGAAACCAAAAATCTTTTTAATATAATATGCCTAACAGAAACTTGGATAACTTTAAAAGATCTAAATAGCGCTTTTCAAATCCCGCACTTTAACATAATTTCATTAGAGAGACAAACAAACAAACGAGGTGGTGGAGTTTTAATTTACGCACATGAAACACTAAGGCTTATACTTAGAAGCGAGTTGAGCGTTTCTGACTGCGATAAAGAAGTTTTAACAATTGAAATTGAAAACAAAAAAACAAAAAACCTATTGATTAGCTGTTGTTACCGGCCACCTGGTGGCGTGAGCGAAAACCTAAGCATGTTTTTACAACAAATTATTAAAAAAGGCGACGCGGAAAAGAAAAAAAATATTTTACTTGGGGACTTTAATATGAATTGTTTTCTTTATAATAATGACTACAAAGTAAAATGTTTTTATGACGCAATTTTTGAAACAGGATCAATCCCCCTCATCAATCGACCTACTAGAGTAACAAAAAACTCAGCGACTCTAATTGATAACATTATTTCAACAGATATTTTTAATAATGATTTGCAAAAAGGTATTTTAAAAACTGATATAACAGACCATTTTCCCATTTTCGTTTCAATTAACACCTATACAAAAAAAAAATTGACAAAAAAAAATTAATAAAGAAACGAATTTTTAATCAGAATAACTTTAACTCATTCAAAGACCAGCTATCTTTACTAAATTGGAGTAATATAAACATTAATGATAATGCAAATGACATATATGAAACTTTTTTCAAAACTTTTTATTCGGTATATGACTCAAACTTTCCCTTTGTCGAAATAATTGCAAAACCTAAGAGTTTGAACTCTCCTTGGATTACCAAGGGATTAAAAAAATCATCAAAAATCAAACAAAAGTTGTATATAACTTTTCTTAAAACAAAAACAACTGCAAACGAAAAAATTTACAAAAATTATAAATATTTGTTTGAGAAAATTCGTAAAAACTTAAAAAAAAATTATTATACAGAATTAATTAACAAATTTAAAAATAACACAAAGCGCATTTGGGAAATAATGAAGCAAATTACTGGGAAAAAAAAATCATGCTTAGGTTTTCTACCACAAATGATTAAAATTAATAACACTGTTATATTTGAACCAAATGCAATATCACATGAATTTAATAAATTTTTTACTGAAATAGGTCGTAAACTATCAATTAAGATCCCTAATACCAAAGCCTTATTTAGTGACTTCTTATTACCATTGGATAAGTGCGTATGCTCTGATGAGTTGTCCTCTGATTTATCAACTGAAGAACTTGAAAGGGCATTCAAATCTATTAAAAAGAATAAATCATGTGGATCAGATGAAATAAACGGAAACGTGATTATAGATTGTTTCGAGCAATTAAAAGATGTTCTCTTTAAAGTTTTTAGCGCATCAATTAAACAAGGAATTTTTCCGGAGCAATTAAAAATTGCTAAAGTGACTCCGATTTATAAAGAGGGCGATCAATCTAAAATAACAAACTATCGCCCCATCTCTGTGCTTTCTATATTTTCGAAAGTTTTAGAAAGAATTATGTGTAACAGAGTATACAAACATCTTGACAAAAATAACTTACTATACGCTAATCAGTTTGGTTTTAAAAAGGATAACTCAACGGAGCATGCCATCATCCAATTTGTAAATGAAATCTCAAAATCTTTTGAACAATCAAAATATACTTTAGGTATTTTTATTGACCTATCGAAAGCCTTCGATACGGTCAACCATCACATTTTACTTGAAAAGCTGAAATACTATGGAATAAATAAACAAGTGTTAAGGTGGTTCAAAAGTTACTTATCGAATAGAAAACAATTTGTTATTGGTAATGACAGCTATCAAAACAATTGTCTAAATATAACATGCGGGGTTCCACAAGGTTCAATCCTTGGACCACTCCTTTTTTTAATCTATATAAACGATCTAAATAAAGCAACTAATCTGATGAGCATCATGTTCGCAGATGATACTAATTTATTTGTCTCTAAGAGTGATATTAACGAACTTTTTGCTACAGCAAATAAAGAACTTGAAAATTTATCCCACTGGTTCAAATCTAATAAACTAACACTAAACACCGAAAAAACTAAATGGACACTTTTTCATTCGCTTAAGAAAAAAAACTCCTTACCCTCAAACTTGCCTCAAATCTTTATTGACAATATTGAAATTAAAAGAGATCCCGTCACCAAATTTCTAGGTGTTTATCTCGATGAGAACATTACTTGGAATAAACACATTAATTATATATGCTCTAAAGTCTCTAAAAACATTGGAGTTTTATACAAAGCTCGAAATTATCTCAATAAGATAAATTTAAGACAACTCTATTTCTCATTTATTCATTGTTACTTAAACTATGCAAATATTGCCTGGGGAAGTACTGGAAAAAGTAAACTACAACGTCTTTATCGCTGTCAGAAACGGGCAATTCGCATAATTAACTTTGCTGATTGTTTTTCTCATTGTAAACCTTACTTTATTGAAATGAGAATTTTAAATATATATGAACTCAACGTCTTGAAAATTTTATGTTTTGTTTATATGTGGAAAAACAATCTATCTCCTCCAGTCTTTAAAGATCTCTTCAATTTAAAACCAACCAACAAATACGAACTTAGAAACATAAATTTTTTAGAAAAACCTTTTTGTCACACAAATTTTAATCAATTCTGTCTTGCCTATCGTGCGCCACACCTGTGGAATAAACTTGTTTTGCCAAATTTTGATTTTGATCTAACTAATTCTCTTCATCTTTTTAAAAACAAAGCAAAAAATTTTATTCTTTCTCAAGATAACATTTTACAATATTACTAATCACTTGAAAAAAATTTAATTTCTTGTTATTTTAACGTTTTGTATTTTATATCTTGCTAGTTTATATTATTTACAGTTTAACTCATGTAAAAGATTAATATATATGTATTCTTCATAATACCTTGCACTTCACAATTATTGTAAATAAAAAAATATTAAAAAAGATGTAAAAAACTATATATTTTATTATTTGATTTTATAAGGTCCCGATGACAAGATCCTTGTGATCTTCTTTCGGAAACCTAGTTTATATTGTTAGTCTGCTATATTTATATATTTGTAAAAGTATTTTAACAGTTTATTTAATTGTATAACGACTGACTTTGTAAACTGAAATTAAAAAAAAAAAAAAAAAGTGCTATATCCATTCGAGCGCTCTAACCACTACGCCACGGCCGTTTATCATCACGTTTTTTATATAATTTTGAACTTTAAATTTTCAAAAACTATAAAGAAATCGTTTTCGAAACCAACAACAATCCAACAATAATGGTTCTCTCGAAATAAACAGTTAGAAACAATGTACTAAGCAATCTATCGCATAATCAACAACAAAGTTGATCACAGTTCTCTATTCACCAAACTAATATGATCTTAAATGAACAAAACCAGGCTATAGAACCAACTACAAAACACGTAACACTACTCTTAGTTCTACTGCTACTATATATATAATCCACGTTATTCAAGGTAATACAATATAAGAAATAAAAAATCATTAGCCACCAAAGAAAATCAAAACATGTCTGAATTATGCTCCAATTATCTCACGTTTTGAATTACCATCAAGATAAACTATATAACTTTTAAAACTAATTCCACCTTTACACAACATTAACAAAATTTTGCAATACATTTTTTCGAAAAAAAAAAAATACGAAACTCTAAATGAAATAATTAAGTGTGCTTACTTTAATGCAACATCACTTAACTACAAACTAGATAATCTATACAATCTTCTCCACAACTACGTTCTCAATGTTACAAAACTACGTTCTCAATGTTATCACGGAGATTCTCGTCATGGAGACCTGTCTTAACAAAAAAACTACAGTTTTGCTATGATTAAATGGAAAGGTAAAAAAGTAAACTAACTTAGTGAATCCATTCAGTACAAACAATTTTTGATGTTCCTGATGAGCTTGTAGACACTGAAGTTACTTTGAAAGACGTACGTGTCTCCTATAGTTATTAAAAGTTACACATTTCATGCACTTACCAAATTTGTGCAGTCTTAAGTATTTTAAAAACTAAAGTAAGATGCTTAATAAAACTTCATCAACAAATAATCGTACTTGTATTGTATCAGACAACTTTAATTTATTTCTCTTTAAATGGTCAACACCTATTAGCTAAAGATTTCAAATTTACCGGATTTTATTAATATTGCTAATTCGGTAAAAAGTTCCTTCCGAGTGGACACGGTACGTTTATTAAACGTCCTTTGAACGTTTTTATTTGGTTTAAACCTATTAAAAATGTTTTTAATAGGTTTAAAAACGTAAAAATGTACACAATTTTTATTAACCGATGAAAAAAATGTGCATAACTTTTAATAACCGATGAAAAAAGTATACACAACTTGTACATTTGTATGTAGTAACAATTATACCATTTTTTTTTAATTGCAATTTTGGAACCTTAATTAGCAGTAAAAATACATCAATTCTAATTTTATTTAATTTCAAGAAGACAAACTATATTTTATCAACAAAGATTTAATAAATGTAAACTGGGAAAACTTACTCGAGCAACATTGTGATGTTGAATCATTCTGGCACGCCATATAAGTCATTTTGAACTTAAGTATTTTATCACACATTTTTAACCTCGAGTAGTTCGTAATTTGGCATCCAAAAAAAGTAAACCAAGATATACCAAAAATACAAAAAAATTCGAACCTACAAGATATTGCTCACGTCTCTATGATGCCAAAATAATAAAAAGCACCATTGATAAGGAGAAAAATACTGTCATACATAAGAAAATATCAGCAAGTTTCATTATTTTTTCAAGTCAAAATCTGTGTCACTCTTCTGTTGCACCACTAGTAAGTTCTGATAACTCCCATTGTTTAGTTGAATGTAAAAAATTGCATGTTTTGAACAACCTTTTTGGTTCTGTTGAATGTTTTTGTTAACATCTAATCTGAACTCTTAAATTTTTTTCTTAGCTATTAATGAGTTGTTATTTATTTTACTTTTATACAAATTGGCTCTAAAGTATACATAAATTACATTAAGTATACATAAATTACATTAAGTATACATAAATATTACGGTTTTTGTTAATAAAATACTTTTGTTTTTAATTTTTATTCTTTACTTGAATATTACTTTTTACATCAATATTGTTTTTAAAACTTTTCCGTAACCAACCACAAGCTGTTAAAAGTTTTACTTTTATATTTTTCAATAAATAAGGTTGCGAAGTATACATATATGTTATGGTTCTTGTAAATACATGCACTTTAATAATAATATTTATGGTGCGAAGTTGATGTATTCCAATCGGAACCGCCTCAAAAAACAAAGCTAACAATATTGCAGAATTTATGTGAGTATTATGCATAACATTTGTTAACGGAAAACTTTTAACGTTAAAGCTTATAACATAAGATAAATCTAAACTGAATTGACTATATTAGCTTTAAAATCGGTTTTTAAATATTGATAATTATTTACCCTGTAAAAAAACAGATTATTTTTAATTTTGTTAAATTTTAGATTGCAATTCTTTTCGTGTTCACGTTCTTGAACACGAAACTTTTGTTTTTGCAAAAAAAAGTGAGCACTTCACTTTTTTTTGCAAAAATAGAATTTAATTTTTTTTTATTATATATTTTATTATATATCTTTGATAATATATCTTTGAATTAAAACATCTTTGAATTAAAATATTTAATTAAACATATTTATAGATAATAAGTTTTAACAAGCGTCATCATCAATGATGACAGTGTTTACATACATTAATTAGGTAATCTAATTAATTGTATGAGTTGCACATACTAACATCTGGTGCAATTATCTCTCCGCTTTCTCTATGCTATCTTTCTAACTCGACTACTTTCACTTTAACTTGCTTCGTTCTTCCTAAACTTACTTGGTCAGCGAAACAGGTGATGATGCTCTTTAGTGAGCTGAACGTGTCTTCGCTGGCCTGTGTATGTGGCCTCTGTATGGCAATTAGCCGGAGGAGTATAAACCACAATATGCTAAATACGTGTTTTTTTTATTTTTAATTTTTTTCTCCCTTACTTAAACATAAGATTAATATTGTTCTTGAAGTTTTATATTAAACTAATTATTATTTATTATAAAATTATTTTTTTATACAAATATTTTGCAAAGTATACATACATTCAAAAAAATCTTCCCTTATTTGAAATAAGGAAATTGAATTTTAAGGAAATGTCTTTCCTAAAAAGCTTTCCTTACTTTTAAGGAAAAAACTAAGAAAATATTCCCTTAAATTTGACACCGGAAAGTGTTCTTTGTAATAATTTTATTTATATAAATAAAACTTCATTAATGTATATAATGCAGTGACTTCTAATAAAACGATTTTATGCACAAATATATATGAACTTCCATATAATAACTCCAATGTAATAAACTCTAAAAGAACAAATATATGCAAATTTTAATGTGATAAACTCTCAAATAACAACCAATGTTCTTGTCTTTTTTCTTCTGACTTCACAGTTTTTTACTTGCAAGTAAAAAACTGTGAAGTCAAAAGGAAAAAGACAAGAACATTGGTTGTTATTTGAG
This sequence comes from Hydra vulgaris, assembly GCF_038396675.1. Lineage (NCBI taxonomy): Eukaryota > Metazoa > Cnidaria > Hydrozoa > Anthoathecata > Hydridae > Hydra > Hydra vulgaris. The sequence goes on from NC_088927.1 coordinate 33,646,811, forward strand.
AGTTTATCAGAGTTTATCACGATAAAGAAATAACATTCGGTGAGAAAAAATACCCGATGTGTTCATACAAGCATAAACACATCGGGTATTTCTTCTCACCGAATGTTCTTTCTTTTTAAACTTTTTTCTTTTTACTTCTGAATGCGGAATCATTATCTTTTTTATCTTACTTTTACTTCTGAATGCAGAACCATTATCTTTCAGAATTTCTTCAGGCGCTCCTTTTTCGCAAAATATGCGTTGAAGGTGTCAGATTACCTCAGTGCTTCTCTGTAAATGTGATAGCAGATGCCACAATGCAAACCTTGAGGGGTCTCAGTCGATCAAAATTAGATAACGATTCCCTCTGTAATGAGTGATATCCAGGCCTAATATTTTCCAGTTCACGTCAACTTCTAGTTTTCCATGCGCCCGCAACAGGTGCTGGATCTATTGATTTACACGGGTCACACTCTCAAGTTATTTTGCGTACATGTTCTTTTGTCTGTAGTTGTATTTCCAGCCATGGTTTCTTTACATGGTTTTGTTACAGAAATTATAGCACCACTCGTGGAACTGTCAAGTTTAAACCTTCTCATCAAGCATCCCGGTACTTTAGTTAACAAATTGGTCGAATTGTTTTGGATAACAATAGCTTCACATCAATCTCCAAGTTGTAATTCAACTAATTCCCGGAACACATTAACTCTCCGTCGTATTAACAATGATTTCAACTTTAGTTGCGATTTCCCTGTCAAGGCGTCAGAGATCCAATAAAAAACTGTCCCGAACTCTGTGAATAACTGCTGTCTGTTAAGCTTCCATGTCAATGCTGTAATGATACCATGCAAGACGACGTCCAACTCTGCCATACTTATGTGAACTTCTGATTGGTCCTTGTGCAACCATGTTGCATCTTCAACGGTGACTCCACCAATTTGGACGAGAGCTCCGAATGCTAACAAACGGGCATCAACCCACACTTTGCATTCGCTGCCTCGCACTTTCTAATCTCCACGAGCAGGTTCGTTTTCTTTCACCTTTTTGAGTACCCTTCTCACACACATGTTGTACTCCTTCATTAAGAACTTCATTGTTCAATCCACTTGTCGAAAAAACTGCTTTCCGCTTAATAAAAGCAAGCAACACGCAATCAACCACACACTGGCAAATGGCTCACGAATTATCTACAAATAAAAAGTACCGTCCTCCTTGATAGTTTCCGCGGAATTTTTTTCCAGATACTTCACGATAGCGTCCAATCCTCTATATCCATTTTACTTTCCACTCTTTTCCATTTTTCCACTCTTTTCCATTTTTCCACTCTTTTCCATTTTTCATTTTCCACACTCATTTCTCTTTTCAAGCACTGCCTCGTGGTCTTGTTTCTTGATTTCAAGTGGCGTTCTACTTTTCCTTCTCATTTTCTACTGCCTATACATTCTTCCAATATGCGCTTCTCCAGACGGAAGGATGGTAACTCCTCCTTGTGACTGTATTGTACTCATGCACAACGTTAAGTCTACTCCAAAAAGGACGGAAACTTGCTGCCAAAACTTATTCGTTCACACGAACTCTATAAACTTCAAGGAAAACCATCGCCGATCCAACACACCTTTGAATTTTATCTCCGAATGTTGTCACTTTGAAATTTCCTGACTGCACAAGTTGGTTATCAGCAACTAATTTTCGAAACATGATTGTCGTCAAACATGTAGTATCCACAATAGCACTCACAGCTCTGCCATTACCTTTTATTGGAACAACAATAAGTGCGTTTACTCCATGGTTTCTGGAGTGCAAGTTAACACACAACACTTGGTCTCCTGATTGTTTTCCTGCCTCTTAATATCGCTTCTGGTAATCCAACAACAAACGCCAACCTCACCGCTTCATCTTAGAGCTTCGCCAGATATGCAAAGCGTTCTAAGTCCGCCAGAAAAGCATCTACTCGTTCTTCATCATTCTGTCTTCGTTTTATGAATAACTTGTACGTACAAAAAACTAGTTTACTTTTAGGTGCACACCAATAGAATTTGATACTTACTCAATCTAATTTTAGGACCAAGGGCGTTTTATTAGATTCCATATTTAAATAGATATAATTTAATTTAATACATTTCAGTATATAAAATTAAAAATTTTTATAATTTTAAAAACAAAACAAATTAAGCTTAAACTTAATAAATTTTCAAGTTTTTGAGTTCACAAGAGCTTTTATTATTATATGAATTAACTTTTATCGTAATAAACAAAGCTTTTATTGAAATTATATATTTCAAAAAAAAAACTTAACCAACTTTACCCTTCAATAACCACCTCTTTAGTACACTCTTTTAGATATTCCAATGTTGAGGTCAAACATTAAGCAAGAAAAGATAGAACCAATAAAAACATGCGCGTAAGAATACAATCAGCAGCATCTGGATGTATGTGCAATCTAGCAGCAACTAAACACAAAATCGTTGACAAACATATGACCATCTGAAAATTAGTCATATAAAAAAATGTCAATAAACATTACTTAAATCATTTTAAGTATTTGGTAATTAAAACGAAGTTACAAAAAGAATAATTTCTTATACTTACCAGTTGTGACAGTAATAAATGACATGACATATGCTGAATACATTTAGGATATAATCGATATCGTTGCTCTATCTTGCGCTAAAAATATCATATTACCTTCGCAAAAATAACATACTTCCAACCTCATAACAACCAACAAACTTAAAATTTTCTTCTATGAATACTGTGTACTAATAAAACTTGTACTAATAAAATAAATAAAATCTACCTAACTAAACAGATTTTTTTTTTTTTTTAGTTTTTTGTTCTTTAATCTTTACAAATTCGTAAAATATAATAGAATCTTTACAGAGTAAGTAAAATTTAAAAAACAAATCACAAAGTTACGTTATACAAAAAATATATAAAATAAAACTGTAAAGTATTAGAAATTACTTCACGATAAAAAAAATGTGATCAGTTTCGGCAAAATGAAAATAAAAATGCAAAAAACAAAGAATGCATACAAAAAGAAGTTTTTAATTTTTTTTAATTTTATTTCAATACACATAAATATAAGTAGGTACACGATTTGCTAAATAGTTAATATACAGTCGTCCAAGTGTTATTATTTTTTTTTGTTGTTGTTGTTTTTGAGTTATTTAGAGTTTTTAGAGTTATTAGAGTTTACATTGGTTTCGGAATAAAGTTAGTTTTATACTAGCTTTGTTCCGAAACAACTTTATAAACTCATAAAGTTGTTAGTGTTTAAAATGAGATCTTCTAATAACGTTTTCAGAGTATTTAAGTTATTCAATTTTTCCAGTAGAGTATTTTTGGATATTAATTTGTTATATAGACAAGGACCACCGTACGAAATGGAAAATCGCGAGAGATTAGTTTTTTAAAAGGTACGTTGAAGTTTCCCGTTCCTCTGAGATGGTATCAAATTTTTTATTTTGGAAGAAATTCTTTGAAAAGTGAGAAGGAACAAGTCCAAGTTTACATTTGAGCATAAATAACAAATTTTGGAATATATTGGTTTGATATACATTTAATGCTTTCAAATTTTTTAAAAGTGGCTTAGCATGCGAGAGTCTATCCTTATGAAAAACTATTATTGCAGCATGTTTTTGTTTTCGATATAATGTGGTTAGTTTAGATTTATGAGTACTCGCTTATGCAACATTAGCGTTTATGTAGTAGCTTTGTATCAACGAAAAGTATAGGAACTTTAAATTATGAGGAGACAGTATAGAACTAGCTTTGTAGAGGATACCAATGTTTTTTTGATATTTTGGTATTTAATATATCTAAATGTGATTTCAATGAGATGTTCTCACTAATAAGTATCCCTAGAAATTTAGTTGCTTGGGTTCTCTCTATTTCTTTTGTATCTAGGGGAAAGGCGCCTATGATGGCATACTTAACTTTGAAGTTTCATTATTCAGTATCCTGAAGACCAATAATAAAAGTTTTGATATGGATACATTCCTTGTTACATCTAGAACAATAATTACTCTGGGAGTTTTCATCAGTTTTATTTTTTTTATAAGTTATTCTTATTGCAAAAAAAGCACAAGTATGCCATCATAGGCAACCACTGCTCCTATTAACGCATAGGGGAGGATGGGGCTAGTTAGGATCGAGGGTAACTTAATGATTTTATTTAACCTTAGAGTCTTCCCTCAGAAAAGCCAGAAATTACTCGAAACCATCCTAATTTACCATTTCATGCTACACACCAGCATTGTAAAATTTTGCGCATGCGCATAGGATATATTGCGTTTTACGTATTTTTTGGACCAAAAACAAAATTTTGGAGCATCGCTTTCTTAAAACTTTACTTAAAAATAAGTTTTTCTTATAAAAAAAAAAGGTTTTCCCAACTCGTCAATATTTCAACACCCCCAACTCGTCAGTATGCCATCATGGGTAAAAGTCATCCTTTTCGTTAAAACAAGCTGTGTCTGCTTTGTTTAAAAGATAAAATTAAAGTAACTATTCCACTAAATGCACAAAACTTGAATATAAAATGCATGAAAATTTCATTTCTGCACAGTTAATAGTAAAATCACAATCTTAAATATAGGAAATAATCTTAAATATAGGAAATATAGGAAATGAAGGAAATAAAATTACAAGACCACATCCCAAAATCGTTTTTTCACTAAAACTAATGTAAAGTCAGTATAGTCATGTAGGTCTGATCATTTTTTTACCAAAACCAATTTTGATGGAAATATGACCGGTATGCAATCATAGGCGCTTTGCCATCATAGGCGCCTTTCCCCTATATTTAGCGAAGGTAAATCAGGAGGTATTTTTATAAGGTTAGAATGAAAAAGAATGTATTTGTTTTTACTGTGTTTAGCGATAATTTGTTAGATTTTAACCAACTGTTTATTTTTTCAAGTTCAAGTATTTGTAGTTTCATAAAGTTCTGTAATTGATGAGGATGCATAAAATAAATTAGTGTCGTCTGCGAACATAATGACATCCAATTCACTTGGAGTTTTAGGAAGATCTTTTATGTATATTAAAAACAAAAGAGGTGCAAGAATGGAACCTTGTGGGACACCGCTTTTTTTTTTGAGTAATTTTGAAATTTTTTTTTCACGAGCAATAACGCATTGTTTTCTGCCAAGTAAAAAATTTTTGAACCAGTTTAGTGCAACACCTTTCATCCCATATTTTTCATCCCATAGATAAATCAACACAGACTCCAATGACGTATTTTTTGTTCTCAAAGGAGTCATTTATGATATTTATAAGATTAAGATTTGCGTGTTCGGTTGAATGTTGCTTTTGGAAGCCAAACAGTTTTTCATTTAGGATTTTGTTATTTGTTAGATATTTATACAGTTTATTGTATATTACTCTCTTCAAAAGTTTTGAAAATACAGGAAGCACTGAGATAGGTCTGTAGTTATTTAGTGTAAATAAATCCCCGGTTTTTAATATTGGTATTACCTTAGCTATTTTTAAGTTATTCGGTACCGATCCTGTAATAATTGAAGATTTAAATATTTCATAGATCGGTTGTTTTATCACCGGAAACACATTTACAACTATATAGATACAAATGTCATCTATTCCAGGGGCCTTATTTGTTTTAAGCGAGTTTTTTGCAATTTCTAGTTCTTCATAGTTTAGTCCAGAGAAAATAATTGAACAGAAATTTTGGTTTGTGATATAGGTTTCAAAGGAGATATCAGGGCATTGAAATTTTGAAGCCATGTTAGGGCCTATATTTGCAAAAAACTATTGAAGTCTTCAGCGATAGAAATTTTGTCGATATATTCAGTTTCGTTAACGATAATTTTATCGGGTAAACTATTTGATTTTGTATGGTTACCTATGATTTCTTTCAATATGTTCCAGGTTTTTTTAATATTACTTTTGCTTTTTTGCAGTTGTTTTGAATAATATATATATATTAAATTAAAGTATTAAACGAATTTTTTTTTAATAAATTTTGTAAATAAAATCTTTAATCAATAAAAAATTTTAAGTTTACATAAGAGTTAGGTATATTGATATGCAAATCAAATATGACGATACATTGTTCTTCTGGTGGTGGGAAATAATATCTTGCACTCCCAGCCAATTGCTTCCAGCCAATCTCTTCGGCATACTATGATAGATATTTTGCATACATCATATTTTCATTCAATTAATGTTTTTATAGTATTTAAAATCACATAGCTTTTTTTGTACATCAAATGTCCGGAGTTACCCGCCGTCCGGGGTTACCGGACTTTCCCCTATCGTATAAAAAAACAAAATTATCACGTTTCTCTATTTTGTATCGCAGCCCTTACCTCTACAACAAACTAATATTTCAAAATACAAGAATTACAAAATTACCCAAGTTCTCTGAGAATACTATTAAAAAAACTTGTTCGAAACATAAGCAATTTTACGAACGTATATTAAAACAAATAAACCTAAAAAAAACCTAAAAAATTTACTTCAAAGCAATGTAACTATATATTTATGGGTATGTGTACAGCTCTTTTCTGTTTTTGATTATCTAATAGCTTTTTACGTGTGACTCTAATGCCACTATGAGACTTTGCTAAACTGAAATTTTCTAATAAATTAAGTATACAAAAATATCGCAACTAAAAGCGGTTTCTTGTTGATAAGACCGCATGGTCTTCTGCAAGTTTCCCGCGTTCTTTTAACTGCGTTACTTTTTTATGTATTATGTATTATTTGTGCTAAATTTATTACTTGGACTGAAAAATGTTCTTATTATATGTACGATATTTTATTTTATGCATTGTAAACGAATCAATTTATATTTATGATCACGTATTTGTAAAGTTTTTTTCTTTTCTTCCTATATTTTTACGACTGCATAGTTTTAACAATTAACTTTTATTACAATTAGTTTTAACAATGTTTTCTTATATTACAAATACAACCAAAATGCTTCAAAAATAACTGAGATAATAATATGATATATTTGATGTACAAAATAATAAAATAAATTAAAATAGTTTTATAGTTTATATTTTGAAAAGACATGATAAATCTTGAAAAAGGAAAAATAAATCTTTAGTTATGAAGTCAAGGGAAACTCGCAGAAAACAGTGTGAAGTCTTGTGGTTGAGAACCCTTTTTTTTTAATAATTTCATAAGGTACTCATAACTATTTTATTCATTACTTATTATATTTTTCAATATAATTTGTTATGTTATTAGGAAGAAGCATAACATAACATGTATATTTATATGGATATACATACTTGCTTATATATTTAAGTTTTGGATTTTTTTTATGGACATATTTTAGGTATTTTATTTTCTCATAAAATATTAGAAAATTTCCATATAACTGCTTGTATCTAAGACGAGTTTTTTAAGATTAGGTTTTAAGGAATTTATATTTTTCAGGAGGGACATTGAGGAACTTTTTGTAATTTATTTGATATACAGGTAAGGACCATGGATATGCTATAGAGAATTGGGGTAATTTTCTTTTTTTCAATGGTACTATGTAGTTTACAGTTACTCTAGTGCTAAATTAATTTATATTAGTTTTAAAAAAATTATTTATAAATCAACTTGGAACATTTCCCATTTTATCTTTGAACTTAAACAAAATATTTTGATACATATTGGTAAATGTTTAAAGCATTCATCTGTTTTAGTTATGGGTTTGCATGAGAAAGCTTGTATTTATAAAATATAGTTCTTGAAGCGAGTTTCTGCCGTCTATAGAGAGAAATTAATTTAGTTTTACGGGTACTTGCCCATGCTATATTGGCGTATGATAGATAGCTGTGTATAAAGGAAAAATAATAAAGTTTTAAATTTTTTTACAATAAATAAGATCTTGCTTTATTGAGTAGACCAATGTTTTTTGAGATTTTTGTATTAATGGTATTTATGTAGGAGCTCCATGATAAATTCTAGTTAAGAAGCACACCAAGAAATTTAGATGATTGAGTTCGTTCAATAATTATGTTGTCTATGCTAAGAGTTGGTAAAATTGACGGGGTAGCTCTTTTACTTTGGTTGGAGTGAAATAAGATGTATTTAGTTTTGTACAAGTTTAATGACAAACTGTTAGCTCTGAACCATGTTTTGTTAATTTGTTCTGTTGTGTTAAGTTTAATAAGTTCTAAGTTTGCGGTTATAAAAACGTCACAAGTTGAGCTAGAAGAATAGATTAGTGTCGTCGGAAAAAATTATGCAATCTTTGATGAGACTTTAGGGAGGTCGCTGAGATAAATTAAAAATTATGCAATCTTTGATGAGACTTTAGGGAGGTCGCTGACATAAATTAAAAATAGGAGAGGAGCTAGAATAGATCCTTGAGGGCTCCTACATTTGATTTTTAGTTGTTTTGAGTTGTAAAAGTGATCTATCGTAACACTAAATTTATAGCTTGATTTTTTTATGCCATATTTTTCTATTTTTTTAAGTAGTATTAAGTGGTCTACTGTGTCAAACGCCTTTGTAAGATCAATAAAGACTCCTAATACAAATTTCTCATAGGATCTAAGATAGCATGTTCCGTTGAATGTTGTGTGTTCTATTAAATATTTATACAGTCTGCTGTAAATTATTCTTTCAAAGAGTTTAGAAAATATAGGGAGATTTGAAATTGGTCTATATTTGCTTATTGCAGACCTTTAAATATAGGTACAATTATTGCTATTTTTAACTTGTCTGAGACAACCCCGTTTTTGATTGAAGAGCTAAAGATATTATAAATAGGCCTTTTTATTACAGAAAAAGCATAAAGTACAACATTGCCAGAGATGTCGTCAATACCAGAGCTTTATTCTTTTTGATTGATTTGATTGCTATTACTAGTTCCTCAAAGTTTAGATCACTATCTAGCAATTAACTCACAATGTCACTAAAATAATTTTGAAATGATTTTTATAAGCCTTTTATTGCCAGTTTTAGACGCCAGGTATAGACCAGCGTTTACAAAAAATGATTGAATATTTCTGATATATCTTTTTTGTCTTTGTACTCAATATCGTTTTTCGATATTCTGGTAGGTAATATGTCAGAAACTATTTTATTTTTACCAATAATTTTTTTCATAACTTCCCACGTTTTCTTTATATTCCAATTATTATTTTTTAATTGTTCAGAATAATTTCTTTTTTTAGATTTTTTTATTTTATTTTTTCAAACAGATTTTTATATTCTTTATCAACATTAAGATTAGCTTCGTTTTTGTTTTTTAAATATTTGATGTATAATTTTTTTGAAGATTTTTTTATTTCGCATGTAATCCAAAGATATTTAAAATATTTTGTTTTAATTTCTATTCCTCTTCTTGGGAAATGTTTGTTATAATATTCAAGAAAGATATCGAGAAATAGACTATAAGCAGAATTTGTGTGTCCAAGGTTACATTCTTGGTATATACTTATCCAATTTATTGTTGATAAAGATTCTTTAAATTTAAGCAAAGAACGTTCATTCAATTTTCATTTCAAGATTTTTATTTCAGAATTGTTATTTATGATTGCAAGCTCAACAAAAGAAAAGAAAATTGGAAAGTGATCCGAAATATCAGTTTTAATTATTTCTGTTTTTATAGACTTATCTAGAAAGGAGTTAGTTAGAATATTATCTATAGCACTAATAGAAGTTGTTGTAACACGAGTTGGTTTGTTAATGATTGGGAAAATGTCGTGATTAAATATATTGTCAAAAAAGATTTTAGTATTAGGGTGTTTATTTTTAAACTATCTATGTTAATGTCATCGATACAGAATTGCTTTTGATAAAAGTTTGTTGCAGATAATTTGAAAATTGAATAACATCGCCCTCAGGTGGTTTTCTACAACAAGTAGAAACTACAATGTTTTTTGTATTTTTAATTATTATCTCAATTGTTAGGACCTCACTATCAGAATTAGAGATCGAGATGTCTTTTCTAATTTTGATATCGTAATCATTACGAATGTGAACTAAAATTCCTCCTCCCCTTTTGAGTGTTTTTCTCTGAAACGAAGTAATTTTATAATTAGGTATTATCTTATTATTAGATAATTTGGTATTATCCTATTATTAGGTAATTAGATCCTCTGAAAAATTTGAATTCTTTTGAGATGACTCATCGTCACACCATGATTCTGTGAGACAAATCATGCTAAATAAAAAATTTGCAAGGGTATATGGTGTCTGTGGCCATTTTTCAATTGGCGCCGCCCCACCCCTCCCCACCCCCCTTATAAAAATAAATCGTTTTATGGACATTCGTGGTGAACTTTCGATATTTATTTACAATTTAACCTTTTATTGCTTTTACAATAGCAAATGATTTAATCATATCTTCTAAGTCCAATTCTTTTGCAATTGCTTTTTCTATTCATAACATTGCCAGACCATCCATTTTATCCTGTGTCATTGTTGAGCGAATATACGTTTTGATTAATTTCATCTTGGAAAAGCTTCTCTCTGCTATTGCAACAGATACAGGTAGAGTTAAACGTAGTCTGAGAGAGACAAATAAGTTTCCCAAAGCTGCATTCAAATTGTTTGAACAAATAAAGTCTAATATATTTCTTGGAGAGTAGTTTCCCTTATAATGATTTCGCAAATATTTCATCTCTTCAAACAAGTCAGTTCCAGAAACATCTTTCAACTCATTGCAAGATAATAATTTTTCTAAATCTATGCATCTTTTTAGTAATTCATCTTCAGTAATGTCCTTGGCATTTAAACTGTAAAGAAAGTTGAACTGATTATTATGCTGCATAACATTTCAAACCGATCCTGCAAAGATCCAATAGCGCGATCTAAAATGCTGTTGAAGAAGTTAATCTTAAAATTATCTTCTTCAGTCATTAATTCCTCTTGACTTTCATAAGCAAACATTCTTTTTTTGGTACGACCACGGTTTTTTTTTAATTCGGGCTAAATATCTAGCTCAACAGACAATTTTCTTGCAGTTTCTAACATCTTTTGAAGTTGTTCATCAGTTCTATAATCTTTAACATACTCCAAAGTGTTAGAACTTAATGAAACAGCCTGAGTAATATTTAAATTGACTTCTTAAAGAGATTTACTTGTTATCTCAATCTGACTTAGCACATAATACCAAGTGATAAGGCAGCAAACAAATTTAAAGTCAATTTTCTGCAGTAGTGCTCTGGACTCAGATTTGTTTTTGGTTTCTGTTACTGAAGATATAGGTAATTCGATATTCCAGAAGCTTTCTAAAGCTTGTATTATCTCTCTCAGTTGATGTCTTAATGAGTTTAATGCATCAATTCTACTTGCCCATCTGGTTTCACAAAGTCCTTTCAAAGTTAAACCTTTGACAAATTGACGTAAAACGTTCCATCGCTGAGTTGAAGATGAGAAAAATACAAACAAATGTTGCACAATGTCAAAGAATGTTACTGACTCCGTGATTTTAATAAATCTAATTAAAAATTTAATTTGTTTTTGACAAAAACAAATTAAATTTTTAATTAGATTTTTTATTAGATTTTTTAATTAAATTTTTTTAAAAAATCTAATTAAAAAATTTTAATTAGATTTTAAATATTTTATTTAGATTTTAAATACAAAAACTTTGTATAAAATGGTGCACTTTCTACTTAATTTCATTAGTTTACCAGTGGAATACAACTTGACACATATTGTTCATAGTGAAAAGAAATATTCTTGCCTCATTTCAACGATCAAAAATGTCACCAAGAAAAAATAAAATCTGGAGATATTTTCAAAAAACAAGTGACAGTGCTGAATGCAAGGCGTGCAAAAAGTCTTTGAAAACAAAAGAAGGAAACATAAGCGGACTTTATCGTCACCTCGAAAAAAAACACAGCCAAGATTACGTTGAGTATTCTGAAAAAACTGACAACTCTCTTCTTCCTCCTCCTAAGAAGAAACAACGAACCATGGTTGAAATGCTTGAAACAAAGTCCAAATATGACAAAGACAATTCCATTCAAAAACAGTTTGACTCTGCAATGCTGGATTACTTTTGCACTGATCTGGCATTCTTTTCAGCAGTCGAAGGAAGAGGTTTCAAGAAATTGTTTGACATTGCAAACCCTAAACTGAGCCTTCATCACAGAACAACATATTCAAGAATATGTTGTTCTGTGATGAATATGTTGTTCTGTGATGAAAGCTTTCAATTCGGTCAAGAGAAGTTCAAGCTGGAATGAAGAGCATAATAACGGAGATTACGCCAAATTTAAAAAGTGCTGCATTTACTTCTGACCTTTGGACTTCTAGAGCTCAGGACAGCTACATCTCTTGGACTTTTCATGCTATTGACGAAAATTGGAGACTACATCACTGGACACCCCATGTCCAACAGTTCCCAGGCAGACACACAGGTATCTTAATTGAAGGAAAGCTGAATTCTTTCTTAGAAGAACTAAATTTGCCTGCTGATTTGCCAATGTACTGGGTGAACGACCAGGCAAGAAACATGAAACTTGCAGTCAAATTGTCAAAGCGCCTTGACCAATACTTGTGCAACAATCATATTTTGCAATGTGCAGTTCGAGACTCATTTGGAATGACTGCTGGAATGGATGATGCGTTGCGAACGTGCAAAGATTTGGCTTCTTTAACTCACCAGTCAACAGTTGCAGCTGAGTTGCTTGAATCAGAATCAGACGCTCAAGGAATCAATTTTAGACAGTTACGCCAATCTGTTGACACAAGATGGAATAGTGAACTGGATTGCATGGCTTCTGTCCTACATCTAAAGAATGCAATTATCAGCTTATGTGCAAATAAAGATATTTTTTCTTCAAAGACCATCAGTGCATCACAGTTAAAATCAATCGAGGGAGCAGTAGAAATTTTAGCACCACTTAAAGAAGCTACACAAACGTGGTCGGCTGAGTCTATTCCAACAATTAACACTGTCGCCGATTCTCTTTATTTAATCCATGACAAAATTGATCAATTTATTGAAACAGATGGAAAAAATGGCTACGGTGTCATGTATGCAAAAAACTTGAAAAGCTGCATTGAGAAAAGATTTCCTCTTTGTCACACTGGAAACTTATTGAGTGCTGCAGCAAACTACTTAAATCCTGCTTTAAAGGGACTTCACTTGAAGCTCTTCAAAAAATTTCAAACAACAAAAGAATGGTTAGCCTCACAGGTTAAGGATAATATTGAGTGCCAACCTGTTGCCAGAGTCCTTTCAGCAGATTTGTCCCTCTAATTCAAAACTGAAGCGCAAGTTAAACGTCAGACTTGAAACACAAGAGCCAACATCTGAACTGAATCCTATTTTGACTTTCCGATTCTTGATTGGTGGAAATTGCATTCAAATACATTGCCAGAACTCTCTTCATTAGCTTGACAAATTTTAGCTATTCCAGAAAGTTCAACTAAATCAGAGAGAGTTTTTAGCTCAGGTAGAAATGTCGTCTGATCATCCAGACACAACTTACACCCAGAAAAAGTAGAACAAATCATCTTAATCAGAGAAAACATTGTCTTGTTGAAAAAGTTTGGCAAAAAAATTCTAAATTAATATTTGAAAAAGTTGTTTACATTTGACAAATGTCATTTGTCAAATAATTTGTCATTTGACAAATTTGTCTATTTGTCAAAACCATGTTTAAATTTTTTTTTTTTTTACTTGGATTTTAATAAATTTTTTTTCAAAAATTGTTAAATTTCTCGTCTCCTCTTGTTCTCGGTCTCACGAGAAGTACTAACTTCTCGTCTCGGCCTCGTCTCGGTTTGAAAAAACCAAGTCTCGCTCATGGTTACTAAACAGCTTCCAACAGCATTATTGACAACTAAATTCAGTGAATGAGATGAGTAAGGAACATACAAGGCTCGTGAATTAAGATGAAGGATCTTGGCTTGAACTCCGTTTTGTTTGCCTCGCATGTTCGATCCATTATCATACCCTTGTCCTCTTAAATCTTGCATAGAAATTCCATGAGAATCCAAAGTTTCTAATATTTTTTTAGTCATTCCAGCGCCTGTAGTATCAATAATGTCAATAAAACTTAAAAAAATGCTCTCTTATATCAACGTAGCTTTCCTTTTCATCTGGAGTGGGCAACATTGACATAAAACGTAGAATTATTGTCATCTGTTCAGTATGGGAAATATCTGGAGTACAGTCAACAATAATTGAGTAGTATTTGCTTGCCTTCAAATCAATTACTATTTTTTCTTTGACTGCTTTAGATAAAATTTGAATAATTTCATTTTGAATATTTTTACCCAAGTAATGACTGTACATTTCTTTGCTTTTTATTCTCCTGATATGCTCTTTCATCACAGGATCAAACTTGCCAAGCAGTTCCACTATTTTCAAAAAGCAACCATTATTGTCATCATAAAGTTTATCTGAAGTCCCTCGCAAAGCTACATTTTGGGACCCATGAAATTTTATAATGGAAAAAGTTGCTCTAAGACATGCCGCCAGTGTTTTGTAGTTTCGTCCATTTGTCTCTGCTGAACTGCATCAATTGTAGATGAACCTTTGAACCTTTTAATAAGATCATGCCAGGTCATGTAACAATTCAAACGATCTAAACTTGTCTCGCAAGCATTCAATCTGTTATTTAAGTTTTTCCATTTTGATACGCCTTTACCAGAAACCTCAGTAATCTATTATTCGAATTGGACCAATTTTGACCAGTAGATCTGTCAATGACATAGTATTTTTAGGCCAGCTTCCAACATCCAAGTAATTATCGGAGATTTCTGGTTAAACTGCGCTTGTTGTAGATTCAATGACGGCGTCCATTTGGTTGCTTGCTTCAGAATGATTACAATTGAGATCATTTGATTGTTGATGGTTAGTTGATGGCTCACACTGTAATCAAATTTTTAAATATTACTTAAATTTTTAATGATATTCTAGTCAAATTTAATATATGATGAATTGTTAAATGATTTTCTTACCTGAATGTTTTGAATACTTTCAGAATTAATAGATGGTTCTGACACAACTTCTGAGCAAGTTTTTAAATGCTTCTCCAAACTTCCCTTATACTTTGACAGGGAAACATCTTTTTCTTGTTTTCTTTTTAGGTTTTGAGCTCCTGAAAATTTTTTCTTTCCAAACATGATGGTTGTTTTTCGTCTTTTGAAACATTTTTTTGTTCACTTAAATTTGTAAAGAGTAAAAAATGTAACATGCATTGAATTGAGTTAGCTTCATAAGCAAAAACTTGTTCAAAGTGGATTATACCAGTAGTACTGTATCAACTGGTTTTTTAGAGTTCCCACAATTATGGAAAATTTTCTTTAAAAAAATTCTTTATAAAATTGAAATCTTAATCTAAAAACTATTTTAATTTTAATTTATATTTATTTTTAATTTTTTTTGTTTTTGAATTTTCTATTTTTTTTGGCGCCTTCTTTCAAGCGGCGCCTGTGAGCAAGTGGTGCTTGGCCACGCTGTTGAGCCGGCCCATTTAAACTTCTGATATTGGTGTGTATCACAATGAAACTTTTTATATCTGTTTCCATTTGCGTTTTAAAAGTTAATATCAAAGTATTGCAAGTTAAAATATAATCCTTTAAAAAGTTGTTTACTTGCGTCATAAAAGTCGTGAAGTAAAATGTTGTTATCAGTTTTAAAAAAGTTTAATTGTTTCGAAACAATTAAACTTTTTTGAAACGAAATTTCGTTTCAAAGTCGATTGTTTCGTAAGACAATGTGCATGTTTAAGAGTTTATTTTTACAAAATTGAGGTTAGGCATTTAACTTATTTCCGAAACTCTCGTACAAAATTTTTTTCATAATTGATAACTGCAAACTTACCTTCTTTTCAGTGTCTTTTTATTTCTTCCCAGAGCTTTTTTCGTTTTTCTAAGGTTTCATTTGCGTAATTTTTTAATTTTTACATTGATGAATATTCCACTGCCCTTAAGTTTTTTTGCTAAAGATAATATATATATATATTTTTTTTCATGAAAATTTAAAAACTTTGGAATTATAGTTAGCGGCTTGTCTACTTTTACTTGTTCTATTCGATGGGTTCTTTCAATTACTATGTCCTCCGCAATTCCCAATTGGTTTTTAAAAATACTCTTGAGTATGTTAGCACAGCCATTCCATGTTTCAGAGTGAGATTCGGCTAGTTTTAATAAAAATTTTAATAAAAGAACAAATTATTATAATCTAATTTCTGTTTGAATAAAGCAAAAGTCAGTTTAGTAAAAAAATCAAAATTTGGTAAGTCTATTTTGTTCCAAAGATAAGAACCTCGGTAAGAAACAAAAAACTGGTCTTTGCTTTTATGGCAAAAAGGGGCAATAAGATTGTTATTAATACGAAGATTATATTTGTTTTTAGGTTTAGGACAATAAAGATTTTGTAAAATACTTGGCGACAAACTTTTCTACATTGAAGCATAAAATATTAAAGACATTTAGTTGATATACATTTAAAACATTCATTTCTTCAAAAAGTTGTTTCTGACAAACGTAAAGAGATTTTAGCTTTGTTCTATGTGTGCTTCCCATATAATATTAGCGCAGTTTATAAATGTATGAATGAATAAAATAGTTGTGTTAACTGGTCTTTACTTAATATATTTCTTGATTAATAAGAATTCCGATGCATTTATTAAATTTTATTGGAGGTATTATCAATATGATTTTTCCAAGATATATTTTCGTCAATGTATACGCCGAGAAACTTTGTAATTTTTTCTCTTTTTATTATCAATTAAAAGGTCTGGCAAAATATGGGGCAGTTTCTGATTATCTTTTTAAAGGTGGATAAATAAGTGTCTATTTAGTTTTTTTCTATATTTAGAGATTTATCTATAATACCAAGGGACTGTTTTATCTTTAATACCATAATACCAAGGGTTTATCTTAATACCATGACATTTGCTTTTTTTAACAGGATTTGCTTACTGACGGTCTCAAATGCGCTGGATCAATAAACACTCCTCGTGTAAAACAAGAATCTTTAAAAGAGTTAGTTATATAGCGCGTAAATTAAAGAATAGCATACTCGGTTTAATTATTTTCTTAGAACCATATCGGTTATCGTATAGTATTTCATTTTCAATAAGAGTAGATTCGGTAATACATTATTATTTTTTAAATTTTGAAAAAATATGTAATAAAAACAGTTACAGTTCCATTATACTTTCAAATATACGTATTTAATACAATGCCCATTTTTAGTTTAATGTTAATTACCCTATTTATAAGCTATAACCATCTAAACACTAATATTAAAAAAAAGCCGCAAAATATAAACGAAATTTTGTTTTTCAAAGTTAATCTTACCTTAGTGTAAATGTTTACTTACTACTTTATTTTACAGCAGTATTAAATTTTGTAAGTCTGCAATAGATGTTTTAGATGATCTTGTTGTAATGCTATTTATGTTTTTATGTTGTTCATTAGCTCCAATTTTGCCAAATATTGCTAGTTAAAATTTATCGTTTCCACCAACAAGTACGGCGGCCGAAAGATCATTTAGTAGAAAACCTTTAATCCACAACTAAATTAGAAATAGATTTCGCTTTTGAATACAGGATTTAGACACAAGCAAGTGTACAAGGTCCACAAAATTTGGGTCCCACAAAGAAAAGATAAATAAATTGATCTTGACGACTTGATTATAGTGGACACTAGATCTTATCTGAACAATTTTTTTGTGAAAGGTGAATCTCGTTAGGTTATTTCTCGTTAGGTTATTTCAAGTCGTAGATAGGGCCGGCGCGGCCCTATCTACGACTATTAAAGTCAAAGCCAAGAATTTAATCTGGGCAATACACAGAGTTACTGAGCCGACCTTACTAAACAGGGAGTAAAGGATACATGTTGTCTTTTTTGTGTTTTTATGTGAGTATAAAGCCAAAGTGTAATTTAAAAAGCGTATATAATCATGTATATGAGAATTAAGAATTTAAGAAGTGTATTAACAATTAACAATTTTAAACTTATATAAACAAAATGGAGAATAAATTAATTTTTACAAAATAGAAATTTTAAATAATCTATAAAAATTCCAATACTAAGAAATAAATTAATGAAGAAAAAAAACTATTCATTTCCCAATAAAAGATTCGCAACTTTACAGAGATCATCCAACCTACTAGCAATCAGTTTCCTAACATCACAAACCATACTTAATATTAGTCGATCGTCAATTTCATTTAAATCAATGCTGTTTGAAAGAGTTGGATTAAAACGAAAATAGTTTATTCCTGTCATTTCACACCAGCTTTGAGCGCGATCGACAACATGGTCATCACTTGCAGACACCTATCAATGAAAAAAGTGCTTTGAAATAATATGAATAAATGCAGTTAAGATTATCAACATTTCTCCATAATTTTACGACTTATTTTTTACCTAGGATATTCAACATTGACAAAAACTTTCGATTTCCTGGTATAATATTTTTGATAAAAAATATTTCAATTACCTGGTCTATCATTAGATCAACAAAACCTTTTAAATTGTCTACAATTTCTGGTGTGTCCCATAACGACGAAGGGCGATATATATCTATAGGGCGTAATGGCTGCAAAGCATATCGACCAGTCCCTGCGAGTATAAAAACATTTCTTTTGCATGAAAGAATGAGAATAATAATGAGCTACTGCTTCAAACAAGTAATTAAAAAAAGTTACATATAAATTATATAAAAAAACATTAAAAAAAAAAAAAAAATCGAATTCGCATAGTAACTATTTATAACACTCCCTCAAATAGTATTAGCAGTCATAACCTACTCCACTATAGAGGCGATTTTACTCCAAATATAACTACTCCACTGTAGTAACTCTTAATTCCTAAGTGAAATTACTATTAATAAAAAACATTGTTTTAAGGTTTTATCGAGGTCTTATAAGCATTCATACTTATTAGCACCCGCTGCTTTAGTATGCTCAACCTGTTTCACTGTAAACAACCAATAAAAGAAAAAGTAGTTTCCGTAGTAGTGGCTCTCAAACCCTTGACCTTAACGATGTGAAGTTGCAATAAAACAATAATGCCATACCTAAAGAAACAATAACCCGTATATTAGCAGCTTGTTGTTCACTTGTGTTACCAAGGTACTTTTTATACTTGTATATTTCAGATATTGTATCAAGTGTAGGATTATTGGCTATAAGCCCTCCATCTAAGTAACGGCCAGTTGATCGAAAATATGATGGTGCTGAACAAGAACTTCTTGTTGCTAACCACATCAGTTGGTCTATGGGGAAAAAAATGATTTTATGAAAGAAAAACTTTTTAAAATTGTTAACAACTTTGGTCTATTTATGAACTGGTTTTTATTCAGTTTTCAATAATTTAAAAAAATATAATTAAAAGAAATTATATTAAAAATAGTATAAACTAAATATATAGTCTAACTACCCTATGTTTACTACTATCTATGGTAATTAAAAACTTTGGTAAAAGAATTAGATTTGTTGGTCAAATCAATAGTTATCTAGTAATTAATGTATAAAAATCATCAAATTAAACAAATATAAAAAAAATATATAAACTATTACCAGAAGGTAATGGAGGTCGTGGAAATCTAGCATCTCTGATTCGATAATGATCATCATATGGAGCATCGTAATTACGAAAAAAATGAAGCATAGCTGGTCTTCTGTCTGCTAGCACTGCTGGTATAATTAACCTGTTATAAAAGAACTTATTAAAAACGGAACACTTGGGAATGGTTTGTTAAAAAAAAACGTAAAAAATAATTTAAAAAATCAACAATTACTCTTTATAATTTTGTTACTATTTGTATTCAAATTTACATTTGTTGCATGATAACAGATTAGCATATTTGTAAATAAAATAAACTATAAATACCAGGTATACCGGTAATGAAATAAAACCGAAGTGTACTGGAAGTGAGCGTTGATATAAAATTGTGTCAATAGTAAATGTTTATTTTGAACAAACCTTTTTATTTTTTTCGCTTAGTTATTATAACATCTGTCGAACATATTATATTTTAACATTTGTCAAACATATTTTTTGTTTGGTCATTGTTTTAATATCAGTGAAACATATCTTATATACATCAAGTCATTGAAAAAACAACATACTTTTTTATTGTGTTAAAAATGTCAAATTTTTAACAGAAAGTGATGATTTGCGGAAAACATCTTTTATTTTCATTTGAAGAAAAGTATTGCAAATTCACATCAAATGCTTGTCAAGCCATATGGTGATCATGCTCTATCAGAAGCAACATGCATAAAATGTTTTCAAAGGTTCAGTTAAACGTTGAAACCATCACAAGATCACTAAAAAAGTTACACAACAAACAATTTCTGACTGTCTAAAAGCTTTGAGAAAGATCCAAAAGTGTGGAAAATGAGTGCCACATGAATTGAATGAAAAACAGATGAAAAACCGAAAAAACACTTGTGGAATTTTGCTTCATAAACACTAAAGAAAATCCGTTTTGCATTGAATCGTTACTGACAATGAAAAATGAATTCATTTTAAGAATCCTAAACGGGAAAAAATTATGGTTTAATCTGGAACCATCAACATCGATTGCATAAAGGCAATGTTATGTGTATAGTGAAATCAGAAAGGTGTGTTGTATTATGAGCTTCTAGAACCTGGCGAAACTGTGAAACTACAAATCAATACAGACAACAAAGGCCACCACCATCCACCTGTACACAAAGCAAAACTGGTTCAGGATATAATCAAAGCAATTGGCTGGGAGCTGCTATCTTAAGGACAGTACTTGCCAGACTTGGCCACTTTATATAGTATTAAAAACATTTTCCTGCACCACTTGTAACAGTTTAGAAATGTTAAACTGTTTATACATGTTCATGAAGTTTTTATATTATTTAAATACCCATTCTATTTTTTCTAGATTCTACTTTAATTAAAAGTTGAGTTAATTAAAAGTACTTATTTAAATCACTTTTATATTTATAATTCCTGAATTAAGTATTGTTTGGACAAACAATAAATTTTAAAAGCTATATGTGCGTTATAAAAGTAATAACATTATTATAGAGTTATTACTTTTATAATACATTAGTGATTGTAGTGTTATTACTTTTATAATACATTAGTGATTGCAGTGTTATTACTTTTATAATACATTAGTGATTGTAGTGTTATTACTTTTGTAATACATTAGTGATTGTAGTGTTATTACTTTTATAATACATTAGTGATTGCAGTGTTATTACTTTTATATTACATTAGTGATTGCAGTGTTATTACTTTTATAATACATTAGTGATTGCAGTGTTATTACTTTTATAATACATTAGTGGTTGTAGTGTTATTACTTTTTTAATACATTAGTGATTACAGTGTTATTACTTTTATAATACATTAGTGATTGCAGTGTTATTACTTTTGTAATACATTAGTGATTGTAGTGTTATTACTTTTGTAATACATTAGTGATTGTAGTGTTATTACTTTTATAATACATTAGTGATTGCAGTGTTATTACTTTTATAATACATTAGTGATTGCAGTGTTATTACTTTTGTAGTCAGAAATTTTGTTTTGTTTTTGCTAATTTAAGTTAAAATTAAAGTTATTTCGCCCCATGAAAACAAAGCACATGGTTTTGCATAAATTAAAACTTTGAAAACCAGATATTTTGCCAAATATTACAACTTGCAACTGCTTATTTCAACCCTTGATACCATTTTGAATAAAATTAAACAAAGATAATATAATTTCTTCTTCTAGGCTTTAAGAAAATTCCAAAAAAATTAGAATACAATAGATTAATTCAAGTTTTTAAAAATTTATTCAGTTTTTAGGATTAATTATTCCGAAATAATTTTTTTTTTAAGTATATATTAAATAGCAACTAAAAAAATAATAATGAAAAATGCAAAAAACTTACTTTGGGTATTCCACTTCATTCATTTTTTTATCCTCACCAAATTCACTCATCAGAAATGAATCTATTAGCTCAGTAGAGTAAGGCCTAATTCCAACTAAACAACTGCGACCAAGACGTAAGTATGCGCGTTGCATATACCGAAGACTTTTACCTATTTAATAAATAGTAAAAAAAAATAATATATACTGAATTACTATTTAGTTATCTATGTTTTATTACATCTATAAATTTTTTGCTTTAAAAACCATTAATCAACAGAATATTCTTTAAACTGTAATTGGGATAAAAACAGAATAAAGAAAACAATTTGCTATTGACCGTGCTAAAAACAGATTAAAGAAAAGCATTTGCTATTTACAATAGCAAAAAAAATAAATAAAGAAAACTAACCATTTGCTATTGACAGTGCTAAAAAGGAGCCAGTACTAGTTCCACTGATCCAATCAAATAGGTCATATATTTGGCATCCAGTTAATGTTTCAAGTGTCAGCAATATTTCTGTTAAAATTAACCCACGCATTCCTCCACCATCTAATGAAAGAACAGCTTCTTTATTTGTCTTCATTTTCAAAATAGATTGTGTGCGTGATGGAATTTTAGATGG
This sequence comes from Hydra vulgaris, assembly GCF_038396675.1. Taxonomy (NCBI): domain Eukaryota; kingdom Metazoa; phylum Cnidaria; class Hydrozoa; order Anthoathecata; family Hydridae; genus Hydra; species Hydra vulgaris. The sequence continues at coordinate 33,669,217 of NC_088927.1, forward strand.
TTGGAGTTTCTCACATTCTTTAATTTTATCTTTGTCTAAAACAAAATAAGAAATTAGTTTATTGTTTACTTATACAAAAAAATTTAAGGAAAAGCAGCTAAACTTTAAAAGCTGCAATAACTTACGAAAATAACATGAAACACTAAAAAGATGGACTTAAGTAATATACGAAAACATCAACTCACTTTATATTAAATAATGTGCAAAATTGATTCATGGTTAAATAATGTGCAGCAATGTTAATTATAAATTTATTTGCCTCTCTGATTCATCATTTAATAATGTGCAGTTAATTATAAATTTATTAGGCATACAAATAAAACAAATTATCATCAAATAAAAATTTTATCATTTAATTTTGTCTTCAATACATATGTAAATTATATACAATATAATTTACATTTTGGTTTACTGAGCATTGAAAAAAAGTATTTTATGCCATAATTAATCTTTTTCAAAACTAGTAACTTAAATGTTAACAACATCTTAAATGTTAACAACATCTTAAATGTTAACAACATCTTAAATGTTAACAACATCTTAAATGTTAACAACATTTTAAATGTTAACAACATCTTAAATGTTAACAACATCTTAAATGTTAACAACATCTTAAATGTTAACAACATCTAAGTTAAATTGAACTACAAAAAGAATAATTAAAATTTATCAAGAATAATTTTAAAAAATCACTACCATAAAAAATACTAGGCTGCAATATTTTGAGTTGGATATAATGGTTTAATAGAACTTAACATTGATAGAATTAATGTTGTTGTCATTGCCCACCTAAATGCACATCTTCACAGAGGTGAAAAATAAATGTGCTCAACTATACTGAAGATGCAAAGAATAAATAAGTTAAAGTGAACAAACACTGTGATGAATTATAGCTCTGGGGATATTCTGTGGGGATTTTGCACAAGTTCAAGTTGCAAAAGCAACCTACTGTCAAAAAAGTTGATTTTCTTGAACCATTTAAATAAAGAGATAGTTAAATATTCAAACTGGGTTGCTTGCTCCAAAGGCAAAAAAATGCAGATACTAAAACAAAAGTGGACATAGAAACAAAGTTGTTAATTTCTTTCTTGCGTCCCCAAAAAAAAAAGACAAAAAAAGCAAACAGAATGAAGTTTAAAATTCAATTTTTTTTTTAAAGAACATTAAAAATTCATTTTGCCAGAATTAGTAATAATTATTAAATTTTTTTTTGTTTATGTAAAAATATTTCTAGTAACAAATAAATAATTTTTTTGAAATTAACAAATTTTTCTAAAACGGTATTTTATTTAAAAAATTTTATGAAAATATTTTACTTATTTTAATTTGCTATTTATGAAAATAAAAATGATTTTTTTAAAATTTGCTTCTTCATTCCTCAGATCTGGTAATAACTACAACTTTAAGATTTGGCAGCTTTTGGATCATGTACCTCAAATTATTATTTTATTACTGAAAACATTTTTCATTTTATTGTCTTTTTTTTAAATTAATTTAAATTTATTATTTTATTGGTTATATTATTTAACTTTATTTTATTTATATATAAACTTATAAATCTATTATAAATTTATATATAAATTTATTATAAATTTGTAAAATTTATTGATTTATTATATTGACCTATAATATATTATCAAAGTGAGATGAAAAAGACATTTTTCTTTGTCCTTGATAATATCTTTCGCTCTTGTATCAGGAGAATAAACAGCCAACAAAATGATTAACATTTAGATGCTCAAATAATATTTGGGTTTTATAATCCTCTTCTTTAATTTTTACTTACCTAAGACCTTCATTTATCGCTGACTGAGGTTTAACGCTAACTGAGGTTTATTGCTGACTGAGGTTTAACAGTACATTTTGAATCATAATGAAATGTTTCAAACATAAGCTTTGATTAACTATCAGCAAAAATAGTGGAACTTCACAATTAAATACTTTAGACTGAATGAAAAAAGAATTGTTGCTTGTAAGTAATCAAATCATTTTTAGTAAATGTTTTTTAATTTTTTTAAATTAAATGTTTTTCTTTAAATTATCTTTTTTATTTAAAATGTTTTTCATCTTTAAATTTTAAATTAATAAATATTTTTACTCTTCCGATTCTTTTTTTCTCTTTTTAAAGAAGATAAACTTTTTCTCATTTGTGGGGGTGAAGAGGAAAAAAAACCTTTTTTTCCCTCTTCACCACCAAAAATGAGATATTTTCCAAATATCTTTTTTTTCTAAAAAAAAAATATTTGGAAAAATTGAAGGTGGATTAATTGACTTTAATTTACTACAACATGAAGTAAACTCTGCATTATCTGGCCAATGCAATTTACAAAACAAAGCAATATTTTGTTATGGTCCAGTGTAAGCAAGTAATACTCATAAACCACTTGTTTTTTTCAGATACTTCATGAGGAAATTTGCATACAGATGTTTTACAACCTTAAGACTTATAATTTGAGCAACAGTTTAGTACGCGGCATTTTAAAGGCATCATAAATTATTAAATTTATATTTTTTTGAAAACAGCAACCAATATTTTACAACTTTAGCAAACAAAACATGGGTTTGAAAGACCTTATTTAAAACCGGCCTTCAGTTAAAAAAAATTCCCGCACACTTTTGAGACTTTCTATAAAGAATGCCTTGGTCCAGATCTAACAAACAAGGTAGGGGAGAGGGGGTTAGGATTTTTTTCTTAAATCTAATTTCAATTTATTGTTGGCCTATAATCAATACCTTTTAAATCCAAATTAATATTTTTTACAGAACTTAGTGTGGCTACCAGTGTGGCATGTGGTTATGATATGTGATATGATACTAGTGTGGTTATGATATGTGATATGATACTAGTGTGGTTATGATATGTGGTTATGATATGTGGTTATGATACTAGTGTGTTATGATATGTGGTTATGATGCTTGTGGTTAAATTATTTTTATGCACTGAGTCGTCAAATCAGATTTTATCATCATCAAGCCTGACAAGTATCTAAAATTCAAATAACCTTTTTGCATTTAAGTTAGCCAATTTTCACTTTAACTTGTCATTTTTTTTATTTTAATTTGTTTATTTTTACTTTATCATTTTTATTTGACATTTTTTACTTTAATTTGGCATTTTTTAAATTTTAATTTGGCCAACTTTCAGTTTAATTTGGCACAAATTTGTTTTGTGAGGTGTAAGTTTTGTGTGCCAAATTAAAATGAAAATTGACAAATGATTAAGTGAAAATTGACAAATTAAAATGAAAAAATGACAAATTAAAATAAAAATTGGCTAACTTAAACATAAAAAAAAATTATTTCCTTGTTAGACTCAAAACCATTGTCATCTTTTGTAGAATAGAGGATCACCTGCATTATAAAAGTTTTGACTGAAGCTAAAGAATTATCAGAATTCATCTGAAAAGCATCCCCATTTTTAAGTAAATGTTCATCAAGATTTTCATCAACAATGGTCAAGATATAAGCAAAACAATAATCATCCAGAGTACAAGATTGTTGACCTGGATAACCAAGAGAAGATTGACCTGGATAACCAATCTGAACAGTAAGCATTGTTAAAGAATTGCTGAGCCATTAGAGATTAGGCAGCAGAAAATCATATGTTATGGTTTAAAATGAACATTATAATCATTAAACGCTATTATCTTAAAAAATTAAGAATTTAGATATTACAAAAAAATATAGAGTATTTGTACTGAAAGAGTATTTAAAACTATTTATTATAAATTGTGTTTCTTGAAGAAAATTAATGAAAGTTTTAAAACGTAATCAGAAAATGCTATTTGATGGTAATGAAATGTAAAAAATAGGGTTTAAATAATACTTTTTTCCACATAAGTTTGAAAATATTTGTATTTGCAACAGGTTTCAAGATTCAATTTATCAACAGGACTTCAATATTTTTGTTTTCCAAACAAGTAACTTTTACCAAATTGTTTGTTTTCCCAGCAAATAGTACTTTAACTCAATTTTTTTGCAGCATGTTTATGCAGTAACTAGTTTATACCTTAGAAAATGCAGAGATTTTAGTGCTATGAAAAAGTCAAACTATGCTTTAAAAAGCAAAAGCAAAAATATGAAAATTGGCATGCATTTGCAACAAAAAAAAAAACTTGCAAAAGCTGTAATGTGAAAATCACTATAAAAATTCATATAAAGCAAATAGTGTTGAACAAAAAAAAAAAAAAAAAAAAAATTTTTTTAATTTTTCTTTTGAATTTTTTAAACTTATTCAAAATAAAAACTTATTCAATACTATTATAGCAACATATATAAAAGAACAACAATAACAAGAGCAATAAGAACAAAACATTTAAAAAAATTCAATTCAATTTAAAAAATTAAAACTTACCAATTTCAAAAAGAGAAAAAATTTCTTTAATATCTTTGGAACATTTTTGATTAAGGTCTATGTAATCCATTGCAGTTTTACCACTATTGTCTTTAATGCTAACATCAGCTCCAAGAAAAAGCAAACATCTTAAAATATCTAAATCATCTTGCTATAACAAATTAAAAATACCATAATATAATACATACAGTTTTAACAGCAAATACAATTTTTATTCAATATAAACTCTCAAAAACAAGAGTGAAAAAAGGATCTCAAAGTGTGGTGGAAGTGTTCTCAAAATCGAGAGTGGTGGAAAGGTTCTCAAATGCAAGAGTGGTGGAAGGGTTCCATATAAAAGTTTAACATGCAAAATTTAAATATTTTAAAATCCCCAGAATAATGAAAAGTTTATGATAAAAATTATAGAACAAATCTTATAACAACTTCCCTAACTTACATGGTATAGAATGCTATAGAAGATGTATATTGTAGGTTACTCAAATTACCAATACAAAAACAAACATACATATTATATTTCGAAAAAAGTTATATACAACACATACTGTTATATTTTAATAAAGCAATCACAAAACATTCGAACAGTGGGAACATTATACTCACTTAATTTTTGATTTTGGTTAGATGGAGCATGATATATTTATAGAATGGTTGAAGGAAGTGTATATACCAGAATACCAAGCTATTAATGCTATTCATATTTTACATCTAAATGGACATATCTTGTTTGACAGACATACGTCTTGTTTGACGAACAAATGCCTCAGAGTAGTGCGGTAGTTGTAATGCTATGTTGGGAAAACAATATTATCTTGACTTGTCTACCACATTATTCATTAGTTGTTATTCATCTAATATTCTACAACCATTAGCCAGAGGTGTATATTGCTATAACAAACAAGTGTTGAAGGTAGTTCTTACCAATTATTACCAAGACGCAGAATGCAAGAATTTAGATTAAAAAAAATTTGCTCAAACAGGTGTATAAGTAGCAAATGTTTTACACATTTGCCGGTTTTCAATATACTGGGTTATTTTTATTCAACAAAAAAATAATCAATCACTGTCTAATAGCGCTAGAGTATATATATATATATATATATATATATATATATATATATATATATATATATATATATATATATATATAGCCAGTTTTAAAAATGGAGCAAATTTGAAGATTTTTTTAAAATCTATTTTATATGACATGATAAAAATCTGCAATCAAATTATTAAAGATGTTAAAAACCTATAAAAAATTAAAACTTGAATAAGTAAAAACTACAACTAGTCCTACAACTAAATAAATCTTAAGTCCTATAACTAAATAAATCAAATACAAAAAAACAATTTAAGCTTGAAAAACAATAACTAAATTTACAAAAACAAACAAGAACAGTTTACTAGCAACCAGGAATGCGGAGTCCCAAAAGGACTCCGGCTTTATATCTCTACTTTTTCCAAGTCTGTAGTGTCCAGAAGCTATAAACATGTTTGTTGACTTATGATCTGCTATAAGAAAAAAATTCATGAGATTTAATGACTTGAAACTTATTGTTTTTAAGCCCGGAGTCCTGGAGTCCTTGCCGTCATTATACCTACGGACTCCGGGTTCAAAAAATGATCGTTCCTCTAACTTAAAAGTCTTAATTTTTTTCCTATCAGTAGTTCATAAACTTATTTATATTTTTAGAGCTCCTGGATACCAAAAACTAGTATGAAGTAATCTTTTTGTGACTTTCAAATCCGGAGTCCGTTTTGGGACTCCGCATCCCTGCTAGCAACAAATAATATTGAGCAAACTTTTTTTTACGACTACAGAATAACAAGTTTACTAGTTAAAGTAACTAATAAAATCATAGAGGAATTCACACAAGTAATATCTCAATAACAGTCTAATAAAAACAAAGTTGACAGTAGTAAGAGAAATCATAAATAATTTAGAAGAACTTTGAGAATATGTAAGGATGAAGGAGGATACAAGGAGAAACAGTCGACTCTTGGCTAACTAATAGAACATCGAAAGTTTCAAAAGTATTCAAAACATACCAATTCTATAACTCTAAAGTTTATGCAAACGTTTTGCTCTAACTGGATCATCCCCAATCTTCTTTCTTTCTTTAGTTTTTTAGTTACATTTCTATTTTTTACATTTCGATTTTTATTTAATTAATAATAATAATAAAAAGTAAACAAGTATAATTTAAAAAAACCTTATAAAAACAAAAAAACCTACCAACACAGCATGATGTAATGGAGTTACACCATTTTGATCTTGGGCATTAACATCGGCACCATTATAAATCAATGCTATACAGGGTGATAAACGTTTTCGTAGCACCATTATATGAAGTGGAGTTTCATTGTTAAAATTACGAACATTAAAATCAATGTTTTGATAACTTGCCAAAACATCAATTTGCTAAATTTATTTGTTATATAGTAATAATAATATATATAGTAATAATAATAATAATAATAATAATAATAATAATAATAATAATAACAATTTCAAAATCATAATACATTTATGATTTTGAAATAACATTTTGCCATCTATGTATATTATATATTATTAGTTTTGTTGCAATTAATAAATGAATAAAATATATATTTTTCAAAAAATGAAGAAAAAAACCTCAGTATTTTTGGCCCAATGCAATGCAGAACCATTATATTTCTTATCTTTAAGAAAAATACAATCTTGATCATGCTCTAACAGAAGTTTTAGACACCCTTTACTTTCATGCTTCATTGTGAGATGAATAGGATATGCATGACCACATAACGTTGTTGTACTAACATCTCTCTCTAATAAAAACTGAAGTACACTCTCCTGGGACAATCTAATGGCCACATGTATTGGTGATTCTGTATACTTAGTTATATTATCTAAAGCCCCTTTGAAGTCTTTACCTTAAAAAAAAAAATATTAGAATTAAGAAAAAGTATTTAGCATTATTATATATAAGGGTAGGTATAAATTAAGGTTTACTTGAGCCAGGTTTTAAAAAAAAATTTATTTTAAAAATGGCTGGTGGCCATTTTTAAAATAAATTAGTTAAAGTAGTTAAAGAGCAAGAAAATGATTTGAAAAAAATGAAGCAAGAAAATGGTAAACTTGAGTACAGTAAACTTGAAAAAAATTCATAGAATAAAACTTATTCCATTTTTGAACAACAGTTACAACAAAAGACTTAGTGAAATGACAAGTCACACATGATTAAATTTGGGTAGATGAAATCAGTGATATAGCTAATTTAAGTAGCATGATAGTATTTGCAGAAAAGAGATAAAAACTTTCAATGGTGTGACAGAGGCTTAACTGCTAAAACATGTTTAAAATGCATTTTTTCACCTTTCAATGTGACAAAACTTGACTGCTAAACATGTTTAAAATGCATTTTTTCACCTTATCCAAAAGAAAAAAGGCATTGCTAGAAGATCCAGTTCAATATGACAACAGTATTTCATAAGACAGATTCATAAAATAGAACCTGTGTAAAAATTTATGAACATGATAAAGATAACTTGAGCAGTTGTCAAGGTTGCTTCTATCAAGCTTGATGCTCCATCATATCAATCATGAGGTTTTTTTAAATCTATTTTTGATAATTTTAATGATAATTTTGCAATGGATTAATTATACATGAAAAACCAGAAATGAAAGATACTAGATGTTAAAGACTGGAGTCTTTAATAAAGACAAGAATCTTTAACATCTACGCTGTAACATAATATACAAAAAGAAAAACAATTGTTGTAGCAATAATATTGTAGCATTGATAACACATTGTAATATTGTAAGTTAACATTGCCAGAAGCTTTAATAGAAGCATATATAAAGCAGTATGATCATTGTTTGTCATGCTCTAATCATAATCTTTTTCTCTACTAATGTCTTATATGTTTTGTTAATGTCTTATATGCTTTGTTATTTTTTCTTAAACAAAAACAAACTATTACTTTGAACCAACATAGAATAGATATTTCAAAAGGTTTTTTACTATTAAGCATTATTATTTCTAGTTGTTGTAACTGACATATTAGAGACTAGATTATGATAATGACTAGAAACAACAAACTTTAAATATTTAATAGGTAATATTTATAATATAGCATGTTTTGTCAAATCTATTATTTTATTCAACTAATTTATTTTTTATTTTTTTTATTTTGAGTGATTTGATTTTTATTTTATTTTTTTGTTTAAATAGGCAATTAGAATTCAAATCATTTCATTTTTAATTTGGGGAAAGATTTAGATAAAGCTTACTAGTTGCAATCAAAGCAAAAAAATTTACAGTAAAAAACTCCTCAGTGTGAGATAGATTAGTAGTTTTTTAGTCATTGAGAACATCAAGGTAAATTAGCTAAAAAAAAGAGGTTGTATGTCTTTTTTATACCGAGTTTATTACAGGTTAATAAAATATAATAAATGGTGAAATAAAAGCAGCAAAAAAAAAAAAAACTCAGTGACTAAGGGACACTACCTCAACAAACTAATAAAAAATATTTAAAAAAAAAAAAACCTGTTTGTTGCAACAAATCAATTGTTGAAACAAAATTAGTGACTAGCTCTGGATGGTGCACAGTCAAATATTGAAGAGGTGCACTACCAAAAAAATCATGAGCAAATTTGGGCTCTTCACGTAGGATCAACTCAATTGTAGCTTGCTGGTGCATTTGCTTATATGATAAAAAAGATACAAATCAAATTCAAATTAAAAAATTGTGTACATATTTTTCATATTTCTTTTATGATATTCAATTTAGAAATTACCTTTTAATATTGAGTTTTGGGGTAACTATCATATATCTGTATAGATGTGTGTGTATACACACATATATACTGTATAATATATATTGTAAAAAATATGTTATAAAAAAAATTGTTTATTCAAGAAAAATTAAGAGATTTTTGTAATCTTTCGATATAATGAAGCTAATTCAATTATTTATTTCAATAATTTTTTTAATTTTTTATTGGACGCTTTGAAACCAAATATTTTTTGAGTATTTTAACATTATATGCTGGATCTTGCCTTGAGGCAAAAATATGATGGTCATATGCTTTTCAATAAATGGCAAAAAGGGTTTCTTTTATATAAAAGAAAGGCGTTTCTTTAACCATTCACTTATATAAAAATCCATGTTTAAAGTTTACAAGTAATGTATTGTGTACTTTTTAAACCACAAAAAAAAATTGCTCACTATAAAGGAACTTGGGAGCAATTTTTCAGTTGGAATATACTTTAACTTTTCAGCCACATATCTACCTTTTGATTGATAAAAATATTGCGGTAATGCCATAAATAAACAATGGCTTAGCAATTGCTGGCTTAGCAATTGTGATAAGTGCTTTTCGATGCTTCACCGTCTTCAATTATGCACAGGTTTTCTTAATTCAAAAGTTTATATAGCTTTTTTGAATGACAAATTTAATTTCTCTATTAATGGATCACTTTTGAATTTTCTTTTTATGATATTTTATGATATATTATATTCTTGAGATCTAAGTATTTTTTTTATCAAAACCTTGCTGCATTCAAATTTTCTCGAAAAATCTCTCTGCAACTGACATGGATTAGCCTTTATGGCAAAACCATGTCAGTTGAGGTTAACATATGTAAGAATATACGATGTAGTCTAAAAATTGGTTTTTCAATATGATGTACGATGTACATCATATTGAAAAACCAATTTTTAGACTTGATCAGTATTGTCGCAAATTATTTATTTTATTTGTGGTATTTTTCTTTTCCAAATGTCTAAAAAAAATAAATGAAACATATTTTTAAGATACTTAGCTGTTTAGTTTAGTTCATAGATATTTAAAATACCAGTGGACACTCAAGTAATATGTAGACTTTGCTAAGTTTATATAGCAACTTCTAACTGTAAGATTTGTAGTATAAGTAAAATGAAAGATGGTAGCACTTGGTGTATGCATAAACTTGTTATAACGCTCTGAAATGAACATACACAATTGAAGAGCATTTTTCTAAAAGACACTAAGTCCATTTTTTCAAAAATTTAGTTTTTTCAACAATCAAATTTTTTTATTGAAAAATGTACAAATCTAACTATGCTAGTATCAATAAAAAAGTTGTTCATTATTTACAATTACAAAATTATTGATATTCAAAAAATCTTCGCTGGATAATTAGTTTTTTTTGCTTTTCTCAAAACAATAAAAATGTGACTTGGCACCTTTAGAAAAATGCTCTTCAATTGCCACCACTAGGTTTTTATGCAAAATTTGAAAATATAAATATTTATTCTTAAAGTTTTTTTAGATGATGATAACAATTTAAGGAAAGTTGCAAACATCATTAGAAAAACAATAGCACTACCCGATTCCGAAACTAAAGGAGATTTAGATGAAAAGCAGGACAATGAAGATGACATCCCATTATCACAATTGTTCGGGAAAACAAATAAAGAAAAAAAAAAGGAGGAAAAAATGTCTCATGGGCGAGGAAATCATGAAACGAGGGATGAATTAAGAAGATAGGACAGAAAGAAAGGAGAATATGCTATGGTAAAGCATCCTGCAATTATAAGAGTTTATAACATGTCCATGGGAGGTGTAGATAAAACCAATTTTAATTAATTGCACATTTATATTCCTCAGGTCCCGAAAATGTATATTTCGGGTGATATCCCATTACTTTAACTAAGTTGTTTGCAACGCTTGGTTAGAATATCAAACAGATAAAAATCGTGAAGGGATATAAAAGAAATCTGTAACTGATTTTTTAGAATTTACAGCAGGAATTACAAAAGGATTGGGATTTTCAGGATCCAGTGATTTGCTGAAAAGAAAAAGAGGCAGACCAAGTGGATCAAACTAACAAACTCCTTCGAAACGAAAAGTGCTTCATAAAATCCCAATAAGTGACATTAGGTTTGATAACATAGGTCACTGGCCTATCCATAACGAGGGACAAGAGTATCAATGTAAATTAGAATTTTGTGGAAGGCATTCCTTCCTAGAATATGAGAGAAGTAATGTACCTTATTCAAGTTTTTTTTGTTTTTAACAAAAAAAAATTTAGACAAGGTACATTACATTTCTTGCCTAAGTCAAGGAATTGTTTCAAAGTATTTCACACCAAATAAATATTAAAAAAAAAAAAAAAAAAAATTTATTTGTAAATTTTAACATTTAGACATGCTGGTGACATTTGCCACCACTTTCGAGATTTTACACTAAAAAAAAAACTAATTGTTTAAAAAAATTCAGGGCTGGAAGGGTTAATACTTAACCAACATCAGATTTTTAAATATATGCTTTAGACTTAATTAACCCATGATTTTTCAGACTTAACTGATTACAGACTTTTTAATATAAGCTTTTATAACTTCTTATTTGATCCAAAAAACAAAATAAGAATACCACTTGAACAAAAAAAATGAATGACAAATTACTTTAAATCGATTAAGTTACCTCTTCTTCATTAGTTTCGTGCATAGAAGAATCTCTAGATTCCTTCACCTCTGGAAGGAACAAACTTTCTGCAATTCTGTTTACATCCCATGATGGATTAGAACGACATAATTTTATTAATGAACTCAGAGTGGTTGTTGTATAAATACTTTTAAATTGATCAACAAATGGTAACAAAACTTTACTAAGTTCACTAAATATAAATGAAAATTTATCTTTTTAAATGATGATTATATTCATCATTTGAAAAATTATTCTCTTAAAAATCCTAATGAACACAGCATAAGACAGCATAATCAATTTATAATACATAAAAATACATATAAAAGTTGACAACGAAACTATTATAAAAACATCAAAAATTAAAAACCATGAATAAGTATTGACGCATATATATTAGGATAGATAATTCCTACTTAGATGATGTAGGTGGGAAACAACAAAACATAATTATGACATGTATTTATATTTATTAGGATAATTTACTTATATCTATGTAGATTGATTAAGTAGGAATTAACAAAACATAATTAAAGACCTTATAACTAGTAATTAAATTTGAATCATTTTTGCCTAATTGCTATCACCATAACTGTAAAAGGTAAAAAAAAATTCTATTTTAACCTCTTTAAACTTTTTTCCAATACTATAATACAGGCAAAAAAAAAAAGGTTTTGAAGTATTCTATTAGATTAAAATATTTTATTTTTTTATAGTTCTTATTTTCATGTCTTTTTAAGTATGGTTGGGTCTTAGAAAGAAATTGAAAAAAAACTGAGGCTAGATTTGAAAAAAAAAAAGGGAAACCTTGTTTTTTCTTGTGCTAATTTGAAACCTAATAGGCATCATTAACATAAATAAAATCTTATTAAAGACTTACTTGAAATTGATTTCTGCATCTTGAGCAGATTCTGTCTGGTAGATTTTAAAACAATTTTTCAGTGAAAACTGATCAATCAGTATAACAACAAACGAGCTAGAAGGATTCAGACAGGAACCTTTCTCAAAACTTCCTTGACTAGCTTTGAATTCAAAAGGGCAAACATAAAGGCGTATTACATTTTCACATTTACTAGAAGAAATACTTTTTATAACGGTAAGCTCCTCATAAAAATCAAGATCATCTTCAACCACATTAACGCTTTTTCCCACTCCCATTATCACAAAAACTATTTTTTATCGTAAACTTTGAATAAAACAAATTAAGGTTAAAATGTTGTTTAAGTATTACATAACATCAAATATTAAATTTCTTTATAATGTTTAAATTAAAAAATTTAATTGTTTTATTAAATAAACAATAAAAAATAATAAACATAAAAAATTATTGTTATTAGTAAACTTTATAAAAATAAATATCAACAATTAACAATAAAAAAAACTTTAAAAAGTATAAAATAATAAAACGAAAAAAATTAAAATTAATTTTCATTTTTTAAGACTTCATCAGTCTCAATAAATAAAATCAATAAATAAAATAAAAAGTACAGTATCAAAATTTAACACTTTCAAGTTAAATAATTGATATAAAGCTTTGGACAAATTAAAGTCTTTTTACTAATGCTTGATTATATAAAGATATCTAATTATACATGCATAATTAAGGCCTATACATGCATAAATCATTACACATTATGAAAAAAAGTATTTTTGAACAACAAATAGAATTATGGGAAATTTTATATGTTGAACTTCGATAAGAATTCTTTTAAACAAGTAAGACTCATGGCCTAACACCTTTTATAAACCTGCCTTCAGCAGCTAAACCACTTATTATGCGCTACCTTAGACTCTGTCCTTGTTTATGCAATAAACATAAAGAGAGTAGAAGAACTTGTTTGGATTTGGGATAGCAAGTTTGCTGAAAAAACATTTTCAAAAAACCAAAACAACTAAATCTTTTCTTTGCATATTATTGAAAGTTTTTCTATTTTTAGTTCATGTCTAATATCACCCAAGTGTATCAAGTGTACCAAAATATACAAACTAATATTTAACGCATAAGTTATTTTATCATCATCTTCTCTTTTTGCCTTTTCCAAGTGTTCTCGATTTCATCTTATCAAGAGTAGCTTGTTTACCTTTACGGAATCTTTTGTTCTTCACTTTTCCTGAAGATAACTTTGAAGAACTTCTGAATAAAAACAAAAATTAAATTTCTTATTTTATGTTATCCTAATAAAAAAGAAACAAGTTCCAAAAATGCCGTCAAGCTTTTTTAAATTCAGACGAAACTCAAAGATTTAGAGATAATAGGTAAATATTTAGTAGACAAATAATACTTAAAAACAGAAAAAAAAAAATTAACAAAAACCAACTTACTCTTTATTTTCATAAACTTTTTTGTTTACAGCCTATAAACATATTTATAATTAAAATATATAAAAAAATTTAGAAAACCAAAACTAAAAACAAACTAAAAAATACAAAAAAATATTTTTTGTGTTTCTTTCATTAAAATCTTATTTAAATTTCTTACCTTAGTTAAATCAAGTTTTCCTGGCTTATTTATTTTTTTTAATATATCAAGAGCTCGTTGCTTTTCATTTATACCATTGCCAGATACAGATTCAAACTAAAAAATGTTTGTTAAAAAATGTAATAAAAAATAAATTTGCTAGAAAATTAAAAAAAAAAAATATTAAGCCATTTTTTAGGTGTTGCAAAAAAAAAAAAGGAAGTATGTATATATTCATAAATATGTCTTAATGACTTCAGTTTGTATAAATGCATACCTTGCGCTTTTGCCCAGTCTTTTTGTTTTCTTTTTCATGGGGCTAAAAGACATAATAATTTTTATACATTACCTTTAAGTCCTTAAGTTAAAACATGTGTATAGTATAGTTTAGTGAAAGCTAGCTTTACGAAGCTTTATACTTAACCTTCCTCAAAAATTTTAATTACGGTTTTGAGTGACAGTTTCAGTACATAGACTAATGTCACCATGATTGGTTGAAATTTGGATCATTTTAAATTAAGATTTCTCAAAAACCACTCATTCAATTAAATAATTTTTTTTCTTCAAAAAATGCTCACATAAGAAATTTTTTGTGCATGAGTGTAGTTTTGTTAACATCTATTTAGTTTTTGCAATGTTGCGTAAAAAGTCTGAAAATCGAAAAATATTTAGAAATTTTACATAGAAAATCCATTAAGCTCATATCGGATAATTTCAAAAGTATGTAAGGTTCCAAAATCAACTGTTGGAATTGTAATAGAACTTTAAAAGGAAAGAAACTTTAAACAGGGAAGCAGTGGAAAATCAAAATTTTTTGGCAAAAAGAAGAAATCAATAGTTGACTTGATTGATCAAAATCCAACTCAGTCACAACAAGATTTAGCTACAAACTTAAAATGTGGTATATCTTTCATACAAACTTAAAATGTGGTATATCTTTCATACAAACTTAAAATGTGGTATATCTTTCATACAAACTTAAAATGTGGTATATCTTTCATACAAACTTAAAATGTGGTCTTTCATACAAAGAGTATTGAAAAATTAAAATAAAATTCAACAAACTATAAAATTGCTTTAACTAGTGACAAAAAAAAAATTTGCACATTTTAGAAAGCGATAAAATTTACTGTAAAAAAGTTCACTCAATGTTTCTCGGGAACCAATACTATTATCATTCAAAACTTTATAAAGAGCCTAACAGATTTAAGTACATTTAAGTTAAAAAATTTGCTTTGCAAATTTCTTGTTTGGCTGAGTGCTTAGATTTTTGGCTTTAAAATTCTCCTTTCATAACAAATCAAACTTTGAAAATAGATCTATACATGACTGAATGAATGTAAAAATGACCCCACCCTCTAATTAAAAAACATAAACAACCAATTTTATTTTGGCCAGATCTGCCATTGATCCAATATTCTAAAAAATAATGGATTGGTATAAGAAAAAAGAGTCAATTTCAAAGGATTCTTTCGAAACTTAATTGAGTTTGGAAACATTATCTTATTCAACAGCATAGAATTGTTTTAAATTGATAAATGGAGAAAAAGAGATTCTATTTTCTAATAATCGAGGTAAGCACCATTGCCATTCGGTATTTGAAAATAATTTAAATTTAAAAGAGCATATTTAGAATTTCATCATTAACAAAAATGATGATTTACATCAAATAACGTTATATAATAACGTTAAATAATAACTAAATGATGTAAAAGTGGAACCAGGAAAGAAAAAATCTTACTGTTTTTTTTTTTACATTTTAATGGCTTCATGCTTTCTTTGTAAAAATTGAACCAGAAGGGAAAAAATCTCACTGTTTTTTATTTAATTTCAATATATATAGTGGAATCTATAAAATAATTCAAAATTTACTCTTTAGTTAGATTTTTTTGGTCAAGTAACAAAGCTTGTCCATTTATTAATGGACATGAAAGAGGATTGAAGACAGCAACTTCTGGATACGTTTGGAGCATTTCTAACATTCAAACTCAGTAGAATGTTGAGTGATTTTATAGTGTATCAGCCAAAATTAACAACCTTTTCTTTAAATAAAAGTGAATGGAAAAAAGCTGTAAGTGAGAAACTGCAACTAATACAAAACCACACATACAAAAGCATTAGAAGATGTAAGTATGTTTGGTAAATCACCTGGTACAGCTTGTCCGGTAAAGTAACTAAAATGGATTAAGGAAGTTGTCAAAAAGACAGTTAACTGTTTTTATGGCAATGGTTGTTATGCAAGGAATTGAAAGTTATTGATTTAATCTGTTATTGATTGATCTAAAGGCAATACTTGTTATGCAAGGAATTGAAAGTTATGGATTTAATCTGTTATTGATTGATCTAAAGGCAATACTTGTTACACAAGGAATTGAAAGTTATTGATTTAATGTTATCGATTGATCTAAAGGCAATACTTGTTATGCAAAGAATTGAAAGTTATTGATTTACACATGAAAACCTCAGAACATTTTTATTGCTTACTTTAGAATAAAAGCATTATCTCATTTAGCTTTTATAAAAAGATCAAAGTTAGATAAGTTAGTTAAAGAGCACAATAAAAAATACAATATAGACATAAAAATAATCCTAAGTTTCATTGTGAGCTTAGCCCTAAAGAAATGTATTGGGCTCAACTCAAAAACTATTTTAGAAAGATCAATGATCAAAGCAATAACAGAGCGTTAATGGAACAAAGACAGCAAGACAAAGACAGTTTGAGTCAAAAGAAAAATACAAAAAAAAATTACATCAACAATAAACTTTGGGGTAGCTTTTCTAGAATTGTAATTGATTATAAAGTAGAGATCAGTTATGAACATATAATAAAAAAATATTTTAAATCTGGAGATAAAATAAAATTACATAGAAGCTAGTGATGATTTTTTATTAGATTTACAGTTTTGGGCTTTAGAATAAAAACTATTATATCTTATTTAAAAAAGTGCTTCATTAGCGAAATTCATTTCAGAAGAATGGTCTCAAAATTAATTTGATGTAGGGAAAAAAGTAAAGAATGTAACTTTGTTATTAAAAAAATCAACTAAACAATACTGTCACGGGTGCTATTAGTTCCTAATACATCATGATTAAGAGCGTAAATGATTAAAAAAGATGTTTATTGTTTCGAGAAATTGCAAAACAAAATGTAAATGTATTTACAATACTTAAAGCTAAAAAATAAACTGAAGCCTAATAGGCTATTGAATATTTTTATTGAATAGCAAACATGTATTTTCAATGCAGTCTTACTTAAAATACCTCAAATTATAGCTGAATGGTCATCAAACAAGATGTTTTACGATAAGAAGATTAGTGAAGATATCATTTACAGATATTGTGACTATAAAAAAGGGAACTGCAGACTTCCTGAAAAAGCATAAAAAATGCTACAAAGTTGCAAAATAAAATAGTTACCTGGTTAAATGTTACATGCATTAAATCTATGAGTATAAAATTATATAGTAACTATTTGAGATCAGTTGTTTACTTTTTGATTGATTTATTCAGGAAATAGAACATTGCAGTTGTCCTGTTAGTTCTAGTAGGTTGTGTACTGGGTTGCTTACTTTCACCTTTGTGTTTTTAAAAACACAATAATGATAAAATACTAACTACAATGAAAATTAAAAAAAAAAGATTTTGCTCTGTTCTGTGCTCTTTCTTGCACAGAATAGTTACAAAGTGTAACCATTTTTTAAAATTAACTGAGTCTAACTACAAAATAAAAAATAAAAGAGACAAAAATTGCTATTCAGCGGATCCAGAACTAAACTATTTAAAATAATATATATCATTTATTGTTTAAAAATTGAAATAAGACTTTAAAAAAATGTCTGTTTAGTTATAACATACTTATTTTGTACTAATGAAATTAAAATTTGAACGCAAATCATCTGTTGGTCAACATTTACTTTATAAATACTCACAACGAAGTGAATTTGTTTTATCAGATTATATTTGTTTTAATACCTCATTATTTGATCCAACTATACTTCACATAGATAACACTAAAATTGAAAACATTGACTTCTATATCAATAAACCCACAGTGGTTTTAAATGATAATAATACTTGAGGAAAAAATAACACTTTTAAAAATACCAATAAATAAGTTTCACTAATATCATCCCAAATAACACTGAAAATACTGATGTACAAAGCACTTATGATGGTTTAAAAGGCATAGCATATTTCTCATTAATAGAGAGCTTTTTAATATTGGTATTTTAAATATTACCTTAGTAACTGCATGGCTCCAAAATGATGTGGTATTAATTACGTAAGCATAGAACAAAACACATGAGTGGTATGATTACAGAAAAATAAAATTACAGCTGGTTGACTATCTAATTTACTTGGTTATTTTGGGAAACTTTTAAAGTTTTATATCATATTGGAATGTTATTTAAAATAGGATCTACACCAGGCCTAGGCCATTTAGAAAATATTCAAAAAGGTAAATTATTTGAAAACCTCTTTTTAAAGCAAAAGTTGAAAAATGTCTATACTTTATTAGCTTAATCAACAATAAATATGGTTTTAGCCCTGATAAATTAGGTCCATCAAGAAGTTTGTTAGACTAGAAAACTCAAGTTTGTGTTGATTGTGTTGGGCCATGAACAAGTAGAAAATTTTCCTCAATGTTATGTTCAATGCCAACTACAGATGCAAAACTTTATGTTTTTTAATCATACCTGCTAGAGACCAATACATCAAACATTTTAAAATTAAACAAAATAATACCTTATTAGTAGCTGTTGAAGAAACAGTAAATTGATATATGATGGGAAGAAAGTGAAAAAACAAAATTATCTTGAAATCAAGTTTTGCAATCTAATTTTGTTAAGTTAAAAGTCAAACTTTGCAGCATGCTTTTGTTATGCTCAAACCATTAGGAAAATTTATAAAAAACTTAATGTTTGTTCCCATTGTAATTTTTTCGAGATAAAAGCAACTTTAACATTTTGAAAATTTTATTTTTGAACTTGTATATATGAAGGGTTCCTTTTTTAATTTTTATACCTGTAATTTTCTCTATGCTGAATTGTATTTTTATTTCAGCATATCACTTTGTTTTTATGATTAATTCAAGTTTTATTTTAGCTAGTCAGTTGTTTTTTTTGCTTTTTTTTCTTATTGTTCAACTGGAATAATAATGTCTGGCAAATCGTTTGTATTTTATCTCTCTTTTTATAAACTTAATTTAAACAACTTCATATAGGTTTTTTGTACACTTTCTAATCTTGGTAAACGATGGTATTAAAGTAGACCATTTGAATCTTTTGATTTAAAATTATTATAAAGCAGAAACACAATACAATTGAAGCATTTTAAAAATCTAGCCAGAAAAAGTATAAATATTAGGATCTAGAACACTTGTTGATACTTTATCAAACTTAGAAGCTACCATTTTTATTTATTTCCCCACATCGTATACATAAGTGCGCGGACCACGTCAAATGCATCGCACTATGTGTTTTTTTAATATATTTTTAAAAATATTCTTACTCTAATGATAGTAGTCCCTTAGAAAAGTCAAAAATGGTTGCAAAATTTAAGTTTCTTTGAAAAATGTTTTAGTTTTTCTTGCAGTGTTTCATGAATAATTTTTTTTTTTTTGTTAATTTTTTTAATATGTTAAAACAGGGTTGAAAAAAATCACAATTTTTTTAAAAAAATAAAAAAAATCAGATTTTTTGATTTAAATAAAATATTTTTGATGGACTTTTGATATAATTTAAAGTAATATGAAATTGATTGACTGTGTTTTTTGTACATAATGCAGTGGTCAAACAGGTCAGAAGTATAATCAGGATTCTAAAATCATTTCTTTTAACTTTAAACCTCCACAAAACTATCCACACTATGCAATTGTATAAGGATTTTCTGGATATTTATTATATAAAGTTTAGATTGTATTAAGTTTGTTTTGTTTTAAATATTGTTATATTATAATTTAATATTGATTGTTTGTCAAAACTAAAGATATTACTCTGAAATGGTTTAAAAATCTAGCTATATTTTTGCAGAAACAAAAATATTTAAAACATACTGAACAAAAATAAAAAAATGTCTGGAAGAAGATCTAACACAGTGTGGTGTAAATTTGAAAAACTTGAAGCAAAAAGTGGCAAGGGATCTAAAGCAAGATGTAGGATATGCAAAAAAGAACTGCAGGGCCTGGTGACAAGAAGGAAAGTACACTTAAATAAATGCTGTCACAAAAACAATGCAGAAGGTAATATAATGTACACTTTATAATAATTAATTTTTTTTGTAATTAGTATTATTTAATTCAAATTAATTTTTTAGAAATTAAATTTCAAACTACTTCTTCCAACATTCAATTTGATGTTACAAAGCAACCCTCAGAATCATCTGTTTTAGCAGGAAAATGTTATTTAAATGTATCAGCAAAAAAATCACGGACTGAAAATATAAATAGTAATGGTCCAATAAATAAAAATACAAGTTTTGGGTTATTGGCACATGTTGTTAAAACAAGTCTGAGTCAAAAAGCTGTATTTGATGAGCAGATTGCAAGAATGATTTTTGCAACAAATTTATCATTTCAGTTAGTTGAACATCCAGAATTCCAAAAACTTATGTTGATGTTGAGGCCAGGTTATAGTGGCTCTACAAAAAAGGACGTAGCTGAAAAACTCCTAACAATAGTGTTTGATAAAGAAAAGGGTAACATTAAAGACGCTCTAAATGGAGAGATTGTAAAAAGCACTGGATGGTTCGTCAAACGTTCACAAGGAGCCTATCATTTGTGTTACAGTCACAACTGAAACAAGTGATGTCTATTTAGCTGACACAATTGACACATCCGGAAGCTTGCACACTCCCAAATATCTTAAAGAACTAGCAGTTTCATCAATTAAAAATATAGAATTTGGGTGTCATGTATTATATAGAATTTGGGTTGTCATGTAGGAAGAATATTGAATTTGGGTGTCATGTAGGAAGTATATTGAATTTGGGTGTCATGTAGGAAGAATGTCAATCAAAAATGAGGCATAATATTGAATCTCGATCAAATATTGATGTAGTTACATATGGTTGCTCTGCAAATTTAATGAATTTGTTAGCACATGACCTAGAAATTGACAATGTTAAAGATCATATATTAAAATTGTCAAATATTTTAGGAACCACCATTTTACTTTGGCAGAATATAGAAAAGCTGACGGACAAAAACTTGTATTACCTCAAGTTACTTGCTGGAATACCATGTGTGACTGTCTAAAAGTGTATATTGCAAATTGGTCAACTCTGCTAAAAATCTGTGAGTCTAACCGGGCCATAATTGACACTACAGTGCAACAAAACGTCTCTAACTTAGTCATTAAGAGATCTGCAGAAGATCTACTTGCTCGCTTAGAACTTATTGCTTTTGCACTTGATAAAGCACAAAGTGACAAATGCAAAATAGCAGATGTAGTGAAAGTATAGAAAAATCTAGAAATCAAACTTTTGTGTAAAAGTGAGAAAGTTATCCAAAAGAAATTCAAAAAAAGATATGAAAAGGCAGTGACACCATCCCATCTTCTGGCTAATCTTCTTCACCCTCATTGCCAATGTAGAATGTTGAATGAAATTGAAAAAAATACAGTTTTGGAATATGCCAATCTACAAAACCCTGTTATAAAATTTAGAGGAAAGTCGTACCCATTCCTGGAATTTGAATTTAGCTTGGAGGTTTTAACAGCATTATTGTCTATTTAGTGGTGGAGATCACACTATGATAACATTGAAAGTAAAACATTAAATACAATTTTGCAATTGATGACTGCGGTAGCTTCGTCTGCAGGAGTTGAACGTGTTCTCCTCTTATGGCTTGGTACATTCAAAACTGAGAAATAGATTGGGTACGAGATTGGGTACGGAAAAAGCTGATAAGCTTGTGTTTCTCTTCAATTAATCAGCAGAAACATATTCACTTTGATGTTGATGGTTAATTTTAATGCTGCACACAGGAGAAAATTTTGTAATTGATAATTATGTTTATTGATTTGTTTTGTGCACTGTAGCATTACCTGTTTTATTTATTTTTATTGTATACTTTGAGTCATTAATTCTATAAATACATAGTTCTGCTATATTTAATTCGTTTTGTTTTGAAATATGACAAAAATAGTTTTTAAATACATTTTTATTATTCAAAAATCAAGCATAAAAGAAAAACTTGATTTAAATCATTAGTCATCCGAAAAAATATTTTTATTTAAATCTTGATTTAAATCACTGATTTAAATTGAAGTGATTTAAACCGGTTAATCCTGTGTTAAAAAGTATCAAGTTATATGCCTTAAAATACTCACAAAAAGAAAAAACTTTTTCAATTTTCATGATGTTGTAAGCCGAAAAAATAGATTAAATCGCAATTTCCAACTTCCATGAACTCACTAAAAAACGGTATCAAAAGGTACCGAACAAACTATTATTAAATAATGTGAAATAGAGTGTATTTTTAAGAAACTAAAAAATTAGTGCAACTGAGAGAAATTTCTATTTGAAGTTTGCGCTATCTGGATTATAGCAAATTTTAATTTTTTTGTTTTTCCCAAGTGATAATTGATCTAAAGTCTACATTAGACTTTGTATTCAATAATTAATTGAAAATGATAGTTTACTATTGATAATTAACATTTAACAAGATAACTATTTGCAAATCTGATTAAATTTTTATTCGATTGAAAAATCATTACTTATAGCCCAAAAAAAAAGTATATAATCAAAAAGATTTTTTTTTGTTCAGTGTGTTAACACATGTCATCAAAAATCAAAGATTCACATCATATGTTTGTTCAACTGGCATGTGACAACAATAAAATGATAGCTAAAGAAGCTACTGCAATAATAATTAATGTAGATCTTAGCGTATCTGGCTATAAACAAATACAACAGGCATATAAATTAAGATATTCATCTTATTCAACAGTTGGATAATCACTTGGAAGTCAGTGAATTAAGAGTCAAAGTAGATTTACAAGCACTTATGAGTCACATCAGTGAAAAATGAGGCAAAAAGAATTAATTTACTATTTGGATATCAGTAACAAACTAAGTGAAAATATGTTGATATTAACCAGTTGGGGTATGGATCTACTGGACAAGCTTTGTACAACCAGACGTTTTCCAATTCTGTTGACAGTCAAGATTCAAGTATGTTTGCAATTGTAAAATTTCAAACATACTTGAATCTTACAAAAACTTTTAAAATTGGGTCAAAACATAGCGCCGTCCAGGTGTTTGAACTAAACAAGTTAATAAATTGTTTTTTTAAATGACAAAAAGATAAAAAAAATAAAATAAAAGTTATTATTTTCTTCAAAACTATATTTGGCCACCCATTTGTATGAAATTATGACACAGTGCATTGCCCTCATTTTAAAGCTATTTTAGAATCTTTTGAAAATTTCTAGTGGTCACTGATAGCCTAGAGGCAAACTATATCCATAAAATGATTTTTCAATTCTTACAAAAATGTGTAAAAATTAGAAAAAAATTTTGGCAATACTCATAGAACTAAAAGAAAACAAAACATCAATTTTGCTCAACATTTAAATTTATGATGTTGCACACTAACAGTATAAAAAATGTGATACTTTGATATAAAGTCAAATTGTGGATTTGATGGGGGGTAAATAGGGTTGGGAATCCCAGGATTCTGAAAACCTTAATTGAGCATTTAACCGCGGGATTTTTTTTTTAATAGTTTTTGGTTGAACATTTTAAAATTCAAATTTCTTCAGTTGAGATGTGACTATTTTCATATTGAAAATTCCTGAATTATTTTTATTTGTTTGATTGCAATCAAATTTAAACTTTACAAATTCGAAATTCTTGCAATCATATATTTGAATAATTAGATTGGATATATTATAAGAATTAAAATTTGTTCTATGTACCAAGTAATCAAGTTTTGTGCTATGTACATCTACATGTTAAATGCTCAATTAAGGTTTTCAGATGCAAAAAAACTTGGTGTAGGAGAGAGATTTTCTTTATATTTTGATAAATGGACATCACTACGTAACCGTTGCTACATGAATATTAATTTATATGCATGAAATTGTCAATTCTGGAGCTAACACTTAATATAGGATCAATGTCTGTAGATAAGTGTATTGAGCTATTAGAACAAAAGCTTGCACAACATGGCAATTTGCAAAAAGATATTGATAAAGTGAAAATAATAGCGCTTCTAAAATAGAGCCTTGAGGAACTCCGCATGTCAATATATTTCTGGACGTTTTACCTGTTTCATATTGCATAAAATGTTTTCTGCTTGATAAATATTCTTTAAACCAGAGTAAATTATTGTTCATTATTCCATAATGTCCGAGTTTTTTAAAAAGAATGACATGGTTGACTGTGTCAAAGGCTTTAGACAGATCAATAAAAACTCCTAATGTCAAACAATTATCATTGAAGGCATTTATTACATGGGTTACTAGGTCGGTCAAAGCGTGATTGGTTGAGTGATTTTTTTAAAACCAAATTGCTTGTTGAACAAGATGTTGTTTATCGTCAAAATTACATCAAATTGATCTCAATTTTTAACTAAAAACTGAAAAAACAAAATGAACACATAATTATGCGGTAGTATTGTAATGGCAATGCGATTGCTTCATAAGTGAGAAGTTCTGAGTTTGATCTTTACCACATCCCTGGTAGTAATGTAGAGGTGAAAAAAGATATGTATAAATATTGGCATAAAATTGTATAAGTTGGACTTAAGACTAACGGAGCAGGAATGATGAAAAAAGTTGGAAGAATATTATCTGTAAATCAACAGGTATGTTTTGCCCATGATGAGCAACTGGCTGTTATTGAAGTATTATATCAAAACCAGGATATAGAAAATAAAATAGATCAGCATTCGACAAAGAAGAACAAAGAGTAACTCTTTTTTTCAGAGAGAAACTCTTGCAAGGATGATGATTTTTCTGACAACAATGAATTGGTCGATCTAGATGCTAGTCATAATAGGCATCGAGAACACAAAATGATGTTACTGAGATAAGTTATGGTCCAGTGATTAAAAATTAATAATAATGTTCAGATGATCACTAGGAAAAAAAAAAGAGATCTTGCAGAAGTATATTGTGGCTAATTTTGAGAAGCAAATAACTCTAATAAAAGACTAGATGGAATAGTCTTTTGCAATGCTTCAGCATGTCTATTTATTAGAAAATTGTATACAAAAGGCATTAATAGACATAAGTCTAGCGGAAAGTGAATCCCTGGCTTAATCTTAATAGTTTTTTCAAAAAATTGTTTGAATGTGTTATTAGTTTTATCAAAACTTTACTTAAACAATGCAATAAAATCTTTCAAAAACAGGTTTTTAAAATTCCTGGGATTAATCCTGGGATTCCAGGAATAAGTAAATGTAATCCCGAAATCCCAAGATAAAAATATAGCACAAGATTACAAACCCTAGGGGTAATTTACAAAAAGTTAAATTACTTGCATATCATGAAGTTTTGCATGTCTTGCATATCATGAAAGTTAAATTACTTGCATATCATGAAGTTTTGTATGTCTTGCATATCATGAAAGTTAAATTACTTGCATATCATGAAAGTTAAATTACTTGCATATCATGAAAGTTACTTGAAGTTTTGCATGTCTTGCAAGAAAACTACTTGCATATCAAGAAGATTTATTATAACTATTATTTTTTTGTTGAAATAAAAAATGTACACATCGTTTAAAAAAAAAATGTGTTAAGTAGTTTTTGAGAAAATGTAATGTAATTTAAAATCGTCTAAATTTCAACTTTCTTATAAATGTTTTTCAACATCTTTTTCTTAATAAAATAATATTTAAAATGCATTGTAAAACATTTAACTTTTTTTGTAAATTATTTTACTTACCAATTTTGGTTGAAATTTTCCCATGGACGCTGTAGATAACTTAGCAACATCAATTTCTTTTGAAACCTTATTAATGCAAACAATCTTTTGTTAATAATTATACATAATTAAACAACACATTCATTAATAATTAAATAAAAAAATTGAAAAATAAATAACGATATTTCAAGAAGAATTAATTTAAATGTTTATTTTACCAGAAGTTTACATTTTTTCACAGTAAAAAATTGTTTTGGTAACAGAAAAAAATTGTGCTGGTACTGTAAAAACAAAACCTTAATAACATTAATACAATATAAAAGTACTCAATATTTTTGTTACTAACTTACCCTGGTTTTGTCTTTTTCAAGTGTTGGTTTAAATTGTAAGCTTGAGACTGTGCCTAAAAAATGTTAAACAATAGTTGTCTAAATTATAAAGTTTTTAGTAATTGTTTACAAAAATCAAGTTTTAGATCCATTAAACAAATCTTAATATAAAAATACAACTTGTTTATACTGAAACCTTTTTTTGTATTTCTGGCAATGTTACCAAGTCTTTTTATTTCGTTTTTTGCAACTCTTTCTTTTTTAGCAATTTCTTTTTTTTCAAACTGATCTTCATTTGGATCTTAAATATTTATTATAAAAATTACAATTTTTTATATGAACTTTATTTACTTTTAAGTAAATATAATTTATGTAAAAATATTATATACCATATATTATATACCAAAACCTAAATGAAACAATGTTTTATACCAGCATTCTGTGGAACCTCAATACACCATTCTTTAGTATCATCTTTAGTTCGTTTGTACCCATGTCTTGGTTTCCATGTCTAAAATTGTAAAATGTATCAGAATCTAAACCAAAATCAAGCTTTGTGATAAAGCGGGAGCAATTGCTCCGCACATGTGAAACACAATGTACTTTAATTTTAATTTATACAGCATAAGCTCAAATTAAAAATGATCTATTTCTACTATTTGAAAGCTATATTCAGCATGTTTTTTTTTTAATTTCTGGTTGAAATTTATCATATTATCCGCTTTATCGTCAAACCATTCGCCATCTTGTACAGTTTTTTACTGTCTATTTAACAAAAAACTTTGCTTAATTAGAACTTTTACTTTGAATTGCATTAAAGTCCATGTTATAAAATATCAAAACTTGCAACACTTCAATGAATATTCCAAACATAAATGGTAAAAAATTATTATAATATTAATAAATATCTAGCGTATCATTTATAAATATCTTATAAATAAATATCTATCGTAAAAAATTTATCAAACTAAAACTTCACTTATAGCTTCGATTTCATATAGGTTTGATCATATTCTATTAATTAATGACTATTATATTTAAAGTTCAAAAACATTAAAATGTTGGAATATCAAATATTTTTTGTCAAATGTAAGAAAACAAACTAAATACTTTTATTGATATCTTCGAGTCGGTTAAGCTTATATTAAAGTCTATTTATTAAAAAACTTAAAGCTAAACGAAACTAAAAATTAAAAAGAAAAAGTTTCAATAAACAATATGTATAAAAATATATTTGTTATATAACTTTGAATTGAAACTTTTGGAAGCATGCTCACAAACAACAAAAGAAAAAATGTAACGTCACTATTTTCACAAATGCATTTCTCAAAATATACGTCAGTATATAAGTTATTTATATATTATATTTGAATAAGTATATATATACTTACAATAATATATATTATATTAGTATAAGTCTATTGTATATTTATTAAGTATATAATCAAGTATATAAAAGATTATTCACTTGATAATAATTAAATCACGCGTTCAGTTTAAATTAGAATGCAGTTTTCTGTTTTGCACAAACAATGAATGGAAAGTTATGAAGTCATAACTGCTAACAGTTAGAATAGAATGTTTACTATTTAACGTTTCGTCTCAATGAGAATAGAAAATTTAAAGTAAAAAATTACTATAATGGGGACTGCTCTAAAGAGCTAGTGTCTCTTGTGCCATCTACTAATATTCATTCTTGTGTTACTCGTCATTCAATTAAGTCTCATCCTTTTTCTGTGACTGTTCCTAAGTGCTCAAAAACTCTTATTCCTCTAGTTTTTTTCCTCGAATATCAGTTCTTTGAAATTCGCTTCCTTCATCTTGCTTTCCTGATTTATATAATTTGCAATCCAAGTTGTCTGTCAATTGTTATCTTGCTCTACAATCTTCATCTTTTCTCTTCCAGTAACTTCCAACTCTAATTAGTGGTTGCATGCATGTTTAAAAAAAAAATCTATTTGTTAGCAAATACTACTCCCATTGCACAACCTAGCATCTTTCTTATTTATTTTGTAGACAAAATTATTCTGTTTTGCTATTGCCATTAACCTGTTTTTAGTTATACAATTTCCTTGAACTGGTTACATTAGATTAATATAACCTTTCATTTCATTTATAATTGCTATATAAGTTTCTGATTATTAGCATTAATTCTTAAAAAAATCTCTTGATAAGATTTTCATAACTTTTTCCTTGTTGTGGGCATGAATTACTGCATTTAGTTTGACTGCATCTTAAATCATTGCCTCTTTTCAAACATCATATACAAAAGCATTTTAAAAACTCGTTATGATCTTTAGCAAAGTATGGCATTTCTTTTCTTTTCTTGAGAAATAATTTTTATATTTTCAAATTAATTACTTACTTTAAATTAAAAACTGTGTATTTCAAATTGAAATACACAGTAATTTTATTATTATACTCACTGTTAACTTAGATTTATTTTTGCCATTCAAAATTTTTTTGTTTTTACTGTTCTAACAACAAGTTTTCCTTTGCTTCTTATTTACTCTGTTTGATTTCTTTACTTTAACTATTGTTAATTAGTTTTCTGTGAATTTTTATAACTATGTGTTAATACTGTTTGTCATTAGAGATTTAATTATAGGTACACAGAGAGTGTAGTTCTCGTATAAGTTAGAATTTGCATTATCATTATTAGTCATGGTCAGTATCATTTTATTATATTATATTTTATTATATTTATTATACTATATATGTTTTATTCTACTATATATAGCTGATATTTGCAATATCAAATGTTTATTTTATATGTTAAGGTAATATATTGTTTCATTAGTTTTTACTTTATATTAGTATTTTACTTGTTTCTATTATAATTGCTAATGCCAAACAGAGTTTATTTATAAACTTAATATTATTATTGCTCATTCCAATGTCTTTGGGCACACGGCTGTCTTTGTGTCTTTGGGTACAGGGCTTTTGAAACAACAACAAAAAAATGTTATGTTTTAGCTTATTGGCTTTTAGCACATATGCTATAGCTCATAGAAAGTATGAAATAATAATGCTGAACAACTAATCTTTTGTGTTCAGATGTTGCTATGAGAAAATCTTGTTTTTTTTTGTTAATTTTACACTAAGTGGTTAGCTTGATTATTAACTTTCAATTTCATAAATAAGCATAAAAACGATGTAAATCGTTTAGTTTTAAAAGCATTAAAATAAGATTTCTAACACAGCAAAAACAAGATCCAAATAAAATTTATATGCATTTTTAAGTAAACCATAACAATTTTTTAACTACTCTACCCTTATATTTTTTATTGCCTATTGCTTCCCAACAACTAAAAGATTTTTCCTTTACACAGCTTTAAACCCTTATTTAATAAGCTTTAATGTTTTCAATGTTGATTTATAACAAATTTCAGTTAATTAAAACATAATTTTGTGTAAAGAGCAAAAAAGGCAAACTTTAAAACTAAGCGACTGATAAAAATTTAATGAAATAATGACAATAAATAAACAAAAGTTGTTATATATTTTTTCAAAATCAAATGAAGATTATGTGTTATACCATAACAATATAAGAATATGCCATAACATATACGTGAGATATTATGTGTTAATATACTATTATTATATGAATATCCATTTATACATGTTATTATGAGATTATGAATATTATATAATTATGAGGGAATGGAAAAGATAAAAAAACTTTCCATAATAAAAAATTATATGAATGTTACTTTACCAATGTTGGCATAGGTTATTTGCTTTAGCAAATATTTTAAATAATATTCAAGAATATTACCACAATAAAGTGACAACAATACCTTTTAAGTTCAAAGTTAGAATTTTACCTTAGATTCTTCATCCCACAACATTCTGCTTCTTTTTTTTTTTTCAATACCCTGAATACAAAAAGTAATAAAATTTTATTTTTATTTTTTACAAAAAGTAAAAAAAAACTTTTAAAACAAATAAGATTTTAAAAACTAACCTTCTTCTTGGCGTATATTTCCCATTTTGTAGGTGGCTTAGGTTTGGGAATCTGAAGATAATAATTTAAATAAGGGATAATATTAGAAAGAAAGAAAAAAGTGTTTAACTGATTAGTTTAAATTAAAATTTGTACTTACTGGTTTTTCTCTTGGTAAAAGTGTTGAAGGTTCTGGAAGCTGAAACAAAAATTAAAAAAAAAATAGAATTTTGAACTACCTTTAAAGATTTGGTATCTGTTAAAAATAATGCAAAAAAAAAAAAATGCTCATTAAAAAATTGGGTATTGAGAGTAAATGTTAATAACTGGACAAGTGAACAAATACAACTTTTTTATTTTAAGGAAAAAAAAAAGAAAAAGTTTAAAAGAAAGGATGAAGTTAAATATTAAAAAACTTATTTAGATACCAGATATTTTAAAAATTGATAAATTAAAGACTTTATTATGTTTTTAAAACTAAAAACTATTGTAAAAATTTTAATCAAGTCAACTAAGAATATCAATTAAAATAACCCAGAAAAAATTCTTGAAAAAAAATTTTTTGAAACATATAGAAATAAGTAAATATAACAAATAGAAATATAGAAAAATTAATTTCTATAGAAACTGCTATTAAATGTTTTCTACATATATTTGTATAAAGTTAATAGCAGTGAAAAGAGAAAAATATATTTGAAATATTATAAATATAAAATGATGTAATAAAAACTAAAAAATGCAGAATTAAGTTAAAACAAAAAAAGCCTAATTCTTATTTTAAATTTTTAATTAAAATTTTAATTTTAAATTAAAAATTTTTTAAATCTTTAATTACTTAAATAAACTAACACAAATTTAAAAATATAATTTTTAAATTTGTGTTAGTTTGTTTAATTCTGAAATATAATTTTGTCATTTATGAACATCAGAATGATTTATGAACATAATTGTCATTTATGAACATTTGCCATTATTAATATCTTTGCATACTTAGCCTAGTATAAAATGTAGTCAATGACCTCATACTAAAATAGGAAACTGTGGGGGCTTCAGTATATACATTAATTGAGGGATTGGGCAGGTATTAATTAAATATAATGAATTTATATAATTATATAATTTTGTTTTTAATATCAAATATATTTTACGACCACAGTTTAAGAAAACTGATATAAATGAACTTAATGTATGAAGAAAGTTTCATCATTTTTTCCTTTTGCGTGAGCCATAAAAAACTTGTGCAAATCAGTTTAGGAGGACCTGGACACGAGCGAGAACTATAGTTTGCCATTCCTGCCAAGCTTTGTATATATTTCTATATATATACAATCCTTGGAATTAGGAAAAATAAGGTCAGAAATCATTTGCTGACCTCAAACACTTTAAGGTCAGCATTGTGTGTATATATATATATATATATATATATATATATATATATATATATATATATATATATATATATATATATATATATATATATATATGCTCCTAAATACACTGGAATAATAGTATGAGCCAATTATATAAAAACTGCATTATCAAATAACATCAAAACTATGTTTTCTAAGAATTTAGAAGCTTTTTACAATAGCAAAAAATGCTGTGTTTTATTTATTTTGCAAGGGAGGTAAGACCTGGCAAATGCTTACTCGTCAGATTGAAATAATATTCATGCTGTCCATCAAGGACAACTTTTATACTATGATTGGAAACAAAGGATTCAATAGTCTTGAAGATCTTACCTAATACACCATAAAAAGAGAGCTTTTGGAGAACACCAGTATTCCAAACTTTATCAAAGCTTTTAGAAATGTTGAGAGTGATAGCCCTAACCTCTCCACATCTATCTAATGCACATCAAAACCTATTGTTTATTACCGTAAACAAATCAGCAGTAGAATGAGAAGATTGAAATCCATATTGATGATCAAAAAGTAAGTTATTAGGTTCAAGATGAGAGATTAAGTGCTTGTTAATTAAAGACTCATAAACTTTGCTTATGATAGGAAGAAGACTAATGGGACGGCAGTTAGACGAGTCAGATTGCTCTCCAGAACTTTTGAAAATAGGGATAACAGATGCCACTTTCCAGCAGGCTTGAAAACAAGACTCTGATAAGTACTTGTTAAATAGTTTTGAAAGTATAGACAACCACTCCAGGCCACTTCAACAAGACTACAACAGGCATGTTGTCTGAACCACAAGCTTTAGAAAAGAAAAAGCAGGAAATCACTTTAGCTACAGAGGCTGAGTGATACGAATATCAACCAATCAATCAACCTGTTTGTTGGCAATATCAGGTAGGATGTGATTAGTGGAATCAAGAGATAAGATTGATGAAAAGTTCTTAGCAAACAATTCAGCTGTGTCTTTAGGTGAGGTAAAAAAATCTGAACCATGTAAGAGAGGAATAACAGATTTGCCCTTATTATAAACACTGTTAAAGATTCTCCAGAAGTCTCAAAAGTCTAAAATAAAAAGATAAAAATACCTGAGAATAGTGGGCTTTGGCGTTAGACAAAACTTTTTTACAATGGTTTCTAGCAGTAGTAAATAGACATTGTTTTCTGGAGAATTGTTTTGGCAATAGATATGGAAATAATAGTTATGATTGAAAATTGCAGCAGCGCAACGAAAGGAAAACCATGGAGAAGAATGAGGCTTGACCTGGAATTGTTGAGAGGGAATAAAAGATTGCATGTCAAGCTGAGCCCAAGAAGTTATATAATAATCACATTTGTCAGCAGGAAGATAAAAGATTTCTACTAAAGGGCCATCACAAAGAAAATCACAGAAATAGTCCCAGTTAGCCTTAAGGTAGTTGTAAGAGATACAATGGTAGGGGGATTCTGATGAAGAAGACTGAGAATTAGAGAATGAGAGAGATCAAAAGCACAGAAAGAGCGATATAGAACAAAGAGAAAAGTGATAGAGTGAAATGGTGCTAAACGAAAGCACATAAAAGAATAGTCTGTAGATTCAAGCCTAGTTTCCTGACAAATGGGTGAATTCTTACAAATGTTAATGCCCAGGCCAAGCATGTGATTATTGGAGTCTTTACGAATTAAAGGAAGATAACCATCAACACTAAGATCAAAAGATGTGACAGCTGAACTCAATTTAGTCTCACAAAGAGCAAGTAGTTCTGGTGAACTTTGCAAGAGATAAGACTCAACAGAAAAAAACTTACTTTGAAGACCACAAATATCAGGGAATGATAGATTTAGAAAACTTAATGATGATGGTTTTTTGTGTTTCAAACCAGTTTTGATTCTACTGGAAATTGATATAATACTGGAAATATGATAATATTATAGACAACTAAAAAGAACTAAATATGAAAATAGCAAACTATGTGCCAAATATTGGTAATTTTTGTAATGACTGGGAATTTTTGTAATGATTCCAGTTTGTGTAGTTAATGATAAAAGAAGTTTTAGCAAATTAATATTATTATGATGTTAAAAACTTATTTGCAACTATAAAAGTAGAATATTTAGATATTCTTTCAACTGATAACACATTTGTAGCAAAGCTCAACCTCAAAACAAACATTTGAGGTTGAACAAAACAGACTTAAAAACCAATAAACTTTTTATTTAACTTTTGTTACACATATTTTTACAGCGTGTTATATATAAACAACTATATATTATTTATTTATAAACAACTATACATTAATTATATAAACCACATTATTTTTTACTCATATTATATTGCTAAACTACATTAATATATTAATAAAAATTGTACTTTAATATATTTTATTGTCATTTTTCTATATATATTTTATCCACTTCACCTCTAACACAAATGTAGCTTTCTTTGACGATGTGGATGTGTATATTTTTTGAAACTCTTTTTTTATTATTTTTATTATATTATATAACTCTTGCTTAAAAATAAAGGCTGATTTTTGACCAAGCCTGAGACTGACTTCAACAAAAATTCTTATAAGATTCTGGGAAGTTTTTTGATAAAGCAATCAAACATATCAAGAAATATATGAATAAATAAACATTGTAACAAAAACATAAATTATATCAACTTACTTTTGCTAAGACAATGTTATCGAGACGCTCAATCGGAAGCTAATAATGATTATATAATAAATATATCATATAAACAATGAATTTAAAATAATCAAAATTAAACACATTCTGTAAGAATCTCACACAAAAAAGATTTAATATGAATCTATTTATTGAAAATATTAAAAAAAAAACTATAAAAAACTATTATATATTATTATAAAGATTAAATTATATATTTTAAAAAAATATTTGTAAAACTAACAATAAAAAACTATATATTTTTTATAACTAAATTTTTATCTTTTTTAATTATCAAACTAATTTTTTAATCAAATTTTATTACTAAGTACATACCTTCCATATCTGATTGAACAAAAGTTGCGCATTATCTCGTGCAAGTTCAATTAAAAACTGCTCAGATTTGGATCTAGAAAAAATATTCAAATCGCGATTTTATTCTATTAAAAAAAATTTATTCCATTAAAAAAAAACACTTTATTTTGCATTAACTCACTGTTTACCTGTTTTCTTAAAAATAAAATAAATAACAGCATCATCAACTGTTCCCTAATCATTAGGAAAGTTAAAACAAAGATTACAACATAAAAAGTGAAGTTTATGACAATTAAACATTATAAAACAAGTTTTAAGTAAGTTTGAACTCAATTTTTTTTCTATGCTGTGACTTTGTTCTTGTTTTGAATTTAACATGTTGATAAAGAGTAGAAACAAGTTATAGAAAGCAAAAAAAAAAAAAAGTGGCCTCATTGACTGTAGTCGTCCATTTGGCCTTAGAGAGATGAATACAGTAAAAAAAAAAAGTAATTTAAATATGACAAAAATGGTTATTTATTTGTGCTAGATAGATAAATAAAAAACTCTAATTTTTTAAATTATAAAAGCAATCAATCATGCATCTAGTTTAATTGTTTTATTTCTTGTACTTAGCTTTAAAATTTAAGTTTATTTATTAATTAATCTTTTAATTTAATTTCAAACATTTATTTTAATTAGTATAATATAATCATTACTAAATTAAATTATGCAAAATTATTAAAAAATCTATGAATATTAAAAATGAATTACATATTGAAACAATATTATTGACACCAACCAGAAAGTCAAGGCAAAATGCTACTAATTCTATAATCAGTCATGCAAAGCATTAGGCTATGTATATTTGCATAACATGCTTAGAGCGCTTATAAAACGCCCCCTCCCCCTCCTCCCATTAAAACAAATTTGCAAATATTGAAAGTGAATATGAAGAGTTCATTACCAAAATGCGGTATGACCAATTTCGTTTTTATGTACCAATTTTTTTCAAAAAACTTTTATTATTTTTATATATTTTTATATATGATAATATAGTTTGAATGTATAAATATATTATTTAGTGAACTTTATAATGAATGAAAATTCAATTGCAAATTCAAAATAAAATGAAAATTTAAAAATTTTAAAAATATTTTGCATCTTTATTCAGATTTTTATCAAATCTACGATTGTTTGAGAGGCAACTTTTACAAACTCAAAAGAATAAACACCTAACTTTTTAAATATAATAAAATTTTGAGAAGAAAATTTTATATTCATTATTTAGAACTATTATAATATAAAAACAATTTTCAAAAAAAAATCATCTTTTTTTTACTTACAAAGCAATTAAAAGCAGATGGCAAATCAAAAACTGTTAGTCACAACTAGAAACTGTGGCTAATTAAAAAAAAATCAAGTTAGAAT
This sequence comes from Hydra vulgaris, assembly GCF_038396675.1. NCBI lineage: Eukaryota > Metazoa > Cnidaria > Hydrozoa > Anthoathecata > Hydridae > Hydra > Hydra vulgaris. Next base: position 33,705,407 of record NC_088927.1, read on the forward strand.
TTGGAAATAAATATTTAAAAAAGCAATTACTTAACTAATTCTTTTGAATAAAATATCAAATTTGTATTGAATAAATCATTGGATTTGAATGAAACACTAGTTTTAGTGGTTCAGTGTAGAGCAACAATTCAGCAATTCTGTTACAGAAAAATAAGGTATTGGAATTAATTCAATGACACAGTTTTTATTTTTAAAAATAATAATAAAACTCATAAAGCATTCTTTTACACTAATCAATAAAACAGAAATCTAATTAATAATAAAATAGAAAATAGTAAAAAAATATAGAAAAATATCTTACTTTAAAAAACTTAACTATCTAAAAATTTTACTCATTAAAAGTCATTAAAATCTGATAAAAATAAAAATTTTTGTCATTGAAATAAACTATTTTTTTTATCATTTTATTTTTCATTTGTTATATCTAAATTACATAATACTTATTTTCTAATATTTCTTTATGTAATAAAGACAACTTTTTTTTTTAGCAATTTATGCAGTTACAAATGATCATGAATCAAGATCTATAATAAAAAAAAATTATAAAAACTGAATTTCAAATCATGTTTGGGATTTGCATGATGATGATTTTGATCTAAATGATGCACTTGCACATGTGAGATATGCTATGCAGTTCTTTTCTAAATATAAAATTTGAATTTCCAGTGACCTGATTCACAGTGATTACAATTTCGAATATTTTTCTAATTTCAAAAGCATTTCAAGTAGGGTGGTTTAAAAAGCAACATTTTTGAAAAATATCTGCAACTTGCACATTAAATGCATTCTATATGATAAAATAACACTGAATTTAAAGTTTTTTAAATGAAAAATTTTTCTAGGGGTGCCTCAAGACCTTTGAACATTAAACAATTTCAAAAATAATAATCATGTTATAAAAACTACAATTAAAAAAATAATATTAAACAAATCTTGTAAAATTGCACTTTTTTCATTTTTAAGTTAAAATGTTTCAATTGCAATAAAATCTAAAATAATAATTTTTTTCGTAAAATGACTCTTATTTTTTAAAATTTTAAAAGACATCATTAAAGAGTTTAATATATAATTAAATAAAAACTTCTATTATAGATATAACTCTATTATTATTTTATTGATTATTATTTTTGAAATTTTTATATAATTTTACTTTATTTGAGACCCAAAAAGACATACTTTTGAAAAACTTTTTTTTTAATAATAGGGACCCATTAAATGTTCAACCTTGTTATAAGTTTTTGCCAAGAATAAAAATTTAATTTTAAAAATAGTAACTTTTTCTTATGCAAATTTACATTCGAAAAAATAGTAAATAATTTTTAATCTTTGAGCATTAATGTTTGACATTGTCTGACAAGTTTAAAAAAAAACAAGTAAAGCATGTAAGACAAAGTTTTTTCTGACTTCAAATAAAACCTGCAATAAAAATTTAAAAATACATTGCAAGTTTGATAATCTGATAAAATTAAACTTTAAGAACAGTGTTTCCAGAGGATAAATTTTTTTATATATTTGGCTAAAGCCTGATAAAAAAATTATTTTAACTTTTTTTTTTTTTTTTTTTTTGTTAATTCACCTCCCCAAGGCCCAAAAGGCCACTACAGACGAGGAGGCTACTTAATTGTGGTTATAACCCTCTCTCAGCTCTATAACTCCGAAACACGAAACTTGACGAACAAGGCCGCTGCGGGGAGAAACAAGTGGAGCGCAGTACTACCAGGGACATTGTGGGGATCGAACTCAGAACCTCTCGCTTATGAAGGGAGCGCTTTACCACTACACCACTACCACATATAAATTAGCGAAATAATTAAAAATATATATTTAATTGTTTCAAATTTTTATTTTAAGAAATATTAATATAGAATAAAATAGTCAATTGATATTTTGAAAAAATTATTCTTAAAAATACTATGTAAAATTTAGGCTTAAAATCATTTAAATATTTAAAAACATTTTTAGGTACATTGATATATTTGTGAGACTAAAAAAAAGATCTCAAGATATGTTGAGCATCAAAAATATTGTATTGAAGCACTTAACAGATGGATGATTGCATCCCAAGATATGTAACCCCAGAAAACCAGAAAAAAGAGAGTTATTTGAAATAAATATTTGAAAAAAGAGCTAAAATTTGACAAGAGTTGAAAAGTGGAGAAAGCAATATTATAATTTGAAAAACAAAATAAGAGGGCTATTTTTTAATAAACTTTATTTATTTTATTTTTTTTACTCAAACATTTTTTTTATTAACTTTAAGCATTTGATCAATTTACTCAAAACAATTGCTCAATATCCTAAAAACATTTTTTCAATAAATTTACTCGAACTTTTTAATTAATTGCATTAAAAAAGTTTATTCCGCTCAAGTCATTCATATTTTATAATATAGCAATAAAATGATTTTAAAAGATTATATAATGATTATTTATAGTTATTAAAGATTATATAATGATTTTTAAAAATAGTATAAAATATACATATGTAAATTTTATATATACCAACCCTCGGAATCAGGAAAAATGGGATCGGCAATTTGATGAAGACCTTGAACAGTTAGAGGCAGGAGAAAAAAACTTTTATCAGGTCGGCAAAAAAATTTTGACAAAATGGTCTTACCATAAAACATAGAATTGAGGTCAGTAATTATTTGGCGATCTTAAACACTTTCAGTTTGGCAGTCTTAAACACAGTCAGCATTGCTAAATGCCAACCTTAATTCCGAGGGCTGATATAAATTGTATATGTGTGTGTAAATTTTATATTCTAAAGTGACTATGGACTCCAAGAAAAAACAGAAGTACTAAATATACAACAAGGAAACTTTTATAGCCAGTGTTGCTAATGTTCTAGGTAGTCAATAAGAATGGTAAGCTTAAATTATAACATACCTGCTCAGGTAATCAGTAATAGGAAAAATGGCAGGTACGGTGCTGCCAAACAAAAGATAATTTAGTAATGTATTAAGTAGTTATACACTAGTAAAAATATAACATATGTTAAATATAATTTTACATTAGCAATAAAATTACATAAGATTCAAGTTAATATATTTGTTTTACTTAAAGGTTGTAAACCTGCTTTAGAAGAAGAGGATTTTTGACTAAAGCAGTGAAAACAGGATATGGTAATTGTCAAAACAAAGTACCAATTTTAGCAAAACATTTTAGACAAGAAAAAAAAACAATATGTACCAGAACATTAAATAAACAGTGAAATAAAAAGAAATATCATAGCTCAGTTTGTGAATACTTTACCAATTAAATTTTTGATTTAAATGTAAATAATTACTCTATCAAATGTTCTAAATGCAAAATAAAGTAATGACACAAAATCAAAACCGTTAATTTCAATTGACTTATGTTTTTTTTTTGTACATGTTTAATGCATGTTCAATTTGTTAAAACTAGTTTTTTTAATTTTATATTTGGCAAGTTATTTAACAGACATACAAATTTTGTAAGTAAAATACAACCTATCAGCGATAGTGACCTAGCAAATACTGACCTAGCTGAATAGACAAAGATAAAAATCACTAAAAACCTCTGATTAAATTTCCAAGAGCACAGCCTCATTATAATTTAGACCATGTAAACTTATGTGACTATGTCTGAATGTCCAAAGGTGTTTAGTGGAGGGCTTTGACTTTAGTAGTTATGGAACTAGTTCAGATTGAGAATGGAATATTCTTCATTTAAAACTACCTCACAATTTTAAAAACATTATAATAAGCAGAAAAGATTCAAAAACATCACATTCGTTTTTGTTGAAGACAAGAAAATGAAACAAAATGGAGAAAAGAAAGACAAAAAGCAAGAGAAAATACATTGAAAACAAAAAATTAATTGGATTTTTTAAGTCCTAAAGGTTAATAGGACTTATAAACAAGTTGGATCAAAAGTGCACAAAATTAAGTGAAACCTAGTATTTATTGTCCAAATTAATTCTGAAGATAAAACAATTGGCTATTCGGTAAGATTTTTAAATTTTTGTGGCAAACGGTCATTGGACTGCACAGAAGAATTAGGTTTTTTATTTAACTTGAGATAAAAGCTAAATTTGCAAATAAAGATTTTCGTTTGACTTAAATCTCCCTTTAAATGCAAAAACTTACAAAAGATTATATGTTAGCAGATATAATTTTTCCTTCTAGAATATTAAGCAAATTTCTTCTCTTATAACATACCTAAGTATGCTTTTTTTTTAACTTTTTAAACTAAGTTCAGGAACACAAAAATATTTTAAAGAAACCTTAATTCCAAGCCATTTTTTTTTTTTTTTTAATTGTTCTCAAACTCAATAACTTTGAGTTGTTAACAATGTCATCTAAATTGATCATCCATTTTATATAACAGATAAAAAATTGATAAAAAATCAAGAATTTATTTTCTTATATTTTGTCCTAATTTAGCTTTAAGCTGATGATTTTCTCATTTTTTTTAATCTTTTTTTTATATATATATAGGTAATGATATATATAATCTTTTTTTATATTTCCAGAGATTATTTCCAAAGTTGATACTTCCATCAACTATTTGGCACTGTTTCAGTAGCACTGTTTACAATTTTATTTTTATCCATTTATTAAACCATAAAATTAAAAAAAATTACAGGTTAATTTATAATTTTACAAAATTAGGTTCGGTGTCACTCGTATAGTTAAAAACTAGTCATTAGTGTGACACCTTAATAAAATAAAACAATAAAGCAAAAAACAAACAAACAACAAAAATTAATAATATAGATAGTGATTAAAAATAATTATAATAAAAAGAAGAACAGTAACTATTAAAAAAAGCAAGACTAATAACAAAAAAGGAAAAAGTGAATGAGCAGAGATGAGAGATAATGAATGAATGAGATAACACAACATAAAACAATCAGAAGGGTGATAGAAAATAAAAAAGCAAACAAAAAGATATATTTAAATATTATGATGAGACAAAAAAAAAAGGAAATCACTTGATTAATAGCAACAAATGTAAAACGCAACAATAATAAAAAATAATTAGCAATAATAACGCACAAAAAAAAATAAAAAATAAATGCACAACAATATAAACAATACACATATGAACACATCAATATAAATGATGCACAAAATTACATGACAGTATAAACAAAAATAGAAATAAACGACAATATAAAGAATACACAAAAATACACAACAATATAAACAATGCAAACAACATAAATTATTAAAACTTGAAAATTGTTTTTTTTTTTGTTTGTTTTCTTTTAAGAACTTATTAAAGTTTTTTATTTTCGATTATCTCAAGAACATTTTTTCTTTTAACTTTGCTTTTAGATGTTCTGTTTATTTAATATTTTTCTTCAATTTATATTTTAAATATTTTATTTGTTTTCACTTCATTAGTTTTTTGTAAATCTTCTATTCTAAACAATTTTTTTTTCTTTTTTCTATTTTTCAGCATTTCGCCATTGAAAAAATACTTCCACCATTTGCGATGCCATTGCAAAGCCAACAGTTATTTTCAGTAGTATTTGAGGAAAGCACTCTAATTCAATGTTGAAGTTTAAAAAATTACACAAAAAATATTAATATATGCCATTTTCTTCATACTCGAATATGATTAGATTCTTTTTTTTAGTAAAATTTAAAATAACCCAGTTTTTATTAACATTTTGTTTTTATTAAAACTATTTAAAACAAAACCCATTAGTTTCTAATTGGTTCTGATCCTAACCCTGACCCTAAACATGTAGCTTTGTTTACGCCAATCCCTATTTGTCAGTCGATGTATGTACATGTAATTGCCATAATCCCTATTTGTCAGTCCATGTGTGTACATCTAAAAAGCTATGTCTAAAAGATTTTAAATAAAAATACATTAAAATATTCAAATGAATTTCAATTAAAAACTACATAAATTTCAGTTATAACAACAATAAAAACCGAGCTGTGTAATTAAAGAAAAAAGAGAAAGTCAAGAAGCGCCAAAAATTACGTTATTTATATTATACATAGTTTACTTTAAAGTAAACTATTTATACATACTTTACTATAAAGTTTATAGTAACAGAATTTATAGTATTATAAAACAAAAAACTGTATGTATAAGTCAATATCCTGTGATATACAAAACGTAGTTCAGGTATTTTTACGAACTTTTATGTATCAGATACATTTTTTTTAAATCATTGTTTAAATGTTGTTTTAAATCTTACTTTAATTCGTCTGAATTAACAGGTTGTAGATCTAATAATAGTAGATTTCCTAGATCTATAACTGGATCTACTTCTTTAAAAACATCAATAGATTTAAATTTTGACTCGTTTTCACGTTGATTTGCAACAATTTGAGATACAGTGTCAACTTCACTTGATGTCATTTTTATTTTTCAAACCACGCTTTTGGGTCTCGGTTGTCCCTGTCTAAACAAAAATGCTTGGTGTCCAACTTTTTACAAATCGAAATTTATTTTTATTAATATATTTTTATTATTATATATAATTTAAACCAAGTTGTAAACGCGCAAAACGCTTTCAAATAGGTCGCAAAATTGTTTTTTTTTTTTATTCCACTAGTTGCGTACAAAGTATTTTTCATGCAATTCTGTTAAATTATATGAAAATTATGTTGTCGGTAACCAAATATCCGACTAAATATACACGAACTGTAATAATATTTACATTACCTAAGGATTTATGGGAGCACCATAGTAATCACAATATATATATATATATATATATATATATATATATATATATATATATATATATATATATATATATATATATATATATATACCTATATATATGTATATATATATATATTGTATATATATATATATATATATATATATATATATATATATATATATATATATATATATATATATATATATATATATATATATATATATATATATATATATATATATATATATATATATATATATATATATATATATATATATACATATATATACCGGACAAGCGCATTAATTGAGATGAAAGACCCAATATCTTTCAAATTTTTACTAGAATGTCAAAAAATTGATTACAATTCTAAAAACAAATGATTTTTTACTAAACCTAAGTAATCTAATCGTAAAGTTCATTTTATTGAAATATGCGCGTGAAAAAGTATCCAAGCAGAACTAAAATAATATAATTCCAATACTTTTTTAGACTTTTATTTAATTTTTAAAAACAATAATTAAATAAAAAAGTATTTTTAATTTAAATAAAGGATGTTTTGAATAGATTTTAAAAATAACAAAACGAAAATATACAAGTTTAGCTGTTAAAGAAGTGGTATTGCGTGCAATGGAACAAGGCAGAACTACAAGAGACACAGCGCATCAGTTTGAGCATACGAATTGGGCAAGAGGAAAATAGTCAAAAATAGAAATTTAATCGGTCTTATCCATTCGATTGATGGCATAATGAACTTTTCAGAATAAAAATAATATTAGTAATCATAATAAACTTAATTTTTAATAGCCGAGTAAAACTATTATTCAGCATCAACTTCTTTGACGACGTAAACCTTTAATTAACTTTTTTTTAATAAAGATTTATTGTTGTTATTGCACCGTATATAATAGTTCTGTGAATGAGCCACAGAGCTTTTTATATAGCGCAACATGATTTTACGAAAAATTGAGTAGATCCAAATAACCTAAGTATTTTATTTATAGCTTTTTCAGTAAACTTTGATTGAATTATTTGATTGAACTAAAATTGTTGTAGCGATTTATATATACATATACACACACACACACACACACACACACGCACACACACACACACACACACACACACACACACACACACACACACATTAAAATTACTCACTCATATTAACTTGATGTTACCAATGTTGTTGATTTGTTACCAAACGTTAGGTTCTAATTAACTTAAGTTTTTTTTGCAATTTTTTGAATTGTTGCAATTATAAAAAGAAATAGTATCGACAGAAACACATCAATTTAAACTTTTTTTTTTTTACGGAAACCGGTTAAGCAAGTGTTATTGTACCTAAATCTAATTGTCGTAGTGTTTTAAGTTAAAAACTATAACGACATACAATTTCCGAGTAATAAACTTTTTTTGCTTAAATAAATTTTTATGAAACAATCGATATTTTGATAACAAATAATTTTTGGAAACGACAGTAACTTTAGTGTCAAACATTTAATGAGTATAAAATTGCCTTGGTAAAAATCATTTTTAGCCCATGGGCTAGTGACAAAACTTAAAAAAATATTTTCTCTACAAAAACATTCATGCAGACTTATTTATAAGCAGAAAAAATATGAACATGCAAAACCATTAATGGAAGACATGCATATGATGAATATATATGAAATCAATATTTACCAACACCTAATTTTTATGTATAAATGTAGCAACAGCTTGATTCCAAAAAACTTTAATGATGAATTTACAAAAAATGTATACAAAAAGTATTCTGTTAGAATAAACCAATGGAATACTTATAAATTACTAAGAATTAGTAGTATTCTGAATATGGAATATCATACCGTGAACCAAAACTATGAAACAATTTTCAAAAAACAAAAACTTTAAATACGGTAAAATCGTCAAATTTCTTTAAGTTTGTAATAAAAAATGAAGTTTTTAAATTTAGTTAGATAAATAAGTTTCTTGATTTTTCGAAATGAATTTATTCTTAGTTTTTCTATGAGCTCTATGAAAAGATTGTGGTGACTTTAGTCATCCGTCCTTGTCTGTTTTTTATATATCTACTTTTTTTGTATGTAAACGTTTCTTTGTAATTATATTTCTTATTATATAAACTAAGCATCTGCGCCTTAAAGCGTTACAAGGCGAAACGATAAAAAGTATTATTTTGATAAAACCGGTACGAAACGAAACAATTTTAATACAATTTCGCAAAAAAAAGTACAAAACGAAACAAATTTTTTTTTGTTTCGTGAAAAAAACAGTACAGATCGAAACAAGCTTTACTTGTTTCGTAAAAATACGATACAAAACGATATGATATTTTTTTTCGTAAAAACGGCACGAAACTAAAGTTGTCGTTTTGTGCCTTGTCAAACCAAATTTCCGAGAGGGTACGAGAAGACGCAGATGCTTAATATAAACAGCAAATATAAACTTAAAAAAAAAAACTTCTGTTAAACTCACAAAACTGGATTTGAATATAGTTTAGAATAACATATAGTTAAGTATTGCAAAATAATATAGTATTTAACAACGTATAAAAAGTATTTAGAGAAGATTGGTATAATATGAGCATTTAAGTAATATGAGCATGCTGAAGGATTTCTATTTTACATTCAACAAAATGCCAGATGCTTTGTGTACTTTAAATTACTCTCATATATTTCTTACATAAATCTACTTAATTTAATGTGATAAGGAAGTTAAAAGCGAGTGCCTTCTAAGGTCCATCTAACCCACACTAATCCATTCTAACCCATGAAAAAACCTTTAATTTTGATTACAAAGGGATTAAAAATTATTGATTAATTTTTTCACACAAAACGGGGTTTATAAACTGTTTTAAAAACTACATTTTTTAAAAGAAATATAATTAAGAGTTTTTAACCGGAAGGTTTAGTAAAGAGGAAACTGAATTAAACGATATTGTTTACAATCCTTAATATTCATTTCGCAATTAATCTTTCCGAAATATTTCGCAATATTTCGCAATTTAAAAATAAAGCTTGTTTGCTGCTTAAAAATTTTTATTTTTTTTATTGTTTTGTTTTTTTATTTACATTAGTTTGTCGTTGTACAATTAAGTAATGATAACTTTCCCCTCCTTGACAAAAATTATACATGGTAAAAAATACCTTGTTCTTAAATACAATTTTAATTCAATGAAATAGAAAACAGTATGTAATACTATTAAGTCTGGTAAGTAAAAAATCTAATGAAAGTTTTTTTCTTGTCTTCATAGCTGCAAATTGGTCTATAACACCTTTTAAATTTAATTGTGCTACTGTTTCTGCTTCAATACCTATTAGGTTTAGTGCAGACAAAATGATTTGCGCCATTGTTGTCCTTACATGTGTTTAAATTCTTTTTAATGTTCTTAAGTATCTTATTGCAGTCATCATGCTAACATGTAATGTCAAATATAGCATAAGTGCTGCAGTTATATTTGTGACTGAGCAACTTATATCACAACATGTTGTTGCGGAGACGAATAAAATGCAAAAATGTGGAAGTTTTCAATGCGTAAAACGCGGGAAAATGTGTTAAGTGCGGAAAATATCCCCTGACCCTAACCTTGTCGCTGACCCAACCCAAATACTTGTTCAATGATGGTAGATTTAATCTTCTTAGTCTTTCTCAGTATTAAAGATACCTCTAGCTGGAACCCTATTTTGTTGCTTTACGTTGAGCTAAGGTTTTATCAGTTTTTAAATAGACAGTTTGTATTTATGATATACAACTTATGATAAAGAAAGCCATGTTGGTTTGTAGCAAACATGTTATTATTGTTAATGTGTTTTAGGATTTTGTTTATAACAAGTTTTTGATTTTTGCAGACAATAGAGGTTAGGGAAATAGATCGATAGTTATAAGCAAGTAATTTATCTTTTTTTTATCCATTTTTTTATAGACCGAACTAAAATTCGTTAATTTCCAGAGAGTGGTTAGAGTTGGTGAGAATGGTACTTCAGAGGATTTATGAAAGATTTTTGTTACTGGAAAAAAGATTCATAGGGACTTAGATCAGTATGTTTTCTTAAAAATATCTGAAATAGAAAAATCCAAGTTGTCATTATAGGGTAGGGTGATGCATATCGGGACAGCAGGGCATAACAGGACAGTTATACCTGAAGCCTTATATCTAAGCTAAAAATTATTTAAAATTTTTTTGATAAAACATTTTAAACTATTGTGCTTTATTATTGTAAAAAAAATTACTTATAGAAATAGCAAAATGCATTAAAAGTACCAAAATGCATCAGTAAGTTTGCGAAAAACAAAATTTGCGTATTTTCCTAAGCGATACAACGACAAAAGATTTATCTTGAACTATTACTTTATTTATAAAAAATTTATACTTTTCAGACAGTATCTTTTATCCATTTTTAGAATCTGGTTTTAAAAAGTTATTTGGAATCGAACTTTTTGAATAGTATTTATTTCAGTAAAATGACTTCGGTGGGGCATATCGGGAAAACAAGTTATTTTTATAATTGAATATATTACTACTCTTTTCACGAAAGTTGCTTGCTGTTTACTGTTTGATGATTTTATTTTTAATCTAAAATATTATTAGTAAAAAATTCAAAGAAATTCTTATTTTTATAACTTAACTTCGATTATTAATAGTGTTTAATGTAAACAAATAAGGTAAGAAATGATATAAGAAAGATCAATCATTCAAAATGGGATGAAATGCAGTTTTAGCTGTGAGTAAAAAAGAACTTAGAACTAGAAAAGCTGCTGATATATATAGCATATTTCAGTTTGCTCTACATTGGCATATTACTAATAAGCCAGCTCATCAAAAATGTTGCTAAATAATTTCAGGATATTTTATGTGTGATTTATGTGGTCCATAAAATTTTTTGTTTAATTTCAAATTTAGTTGTAGTTAGCAATTTGATGATATATAGGTTAGAGTAAGGCGGAGACATTTTATTATAAAACACAAAAAAAATTATTTCAACTGTTATTTCTTTTTTGTGGTATATGGGTGTAAGGGCGTGTAGTTTTTATGGGTATGTTACTTTTTTAAAGTTTAATGTCTGAACATATTTTGACAATAGATAGCCTTCATTTTTCATCATTTTTAAAGCTTTAAAATTGACGAATAACTGCTGCTTCTTATCTGTCCCGTTTTGCCCCACCTACTTCAAAATGTAAAAGTTTTGCTGGTTTAGATTTTCGATATTTTGGTTGACGTGACTTGTTTTTAGGAATTTTTTTTGTTTTTTAATTTTTTTATATCAATGAATTTTATGAAAATTTATAAAAAACAGTGCTATCTATGATAAGTTTATCCGCAACTAGCATTTGTTTCTTAAGTGTCCCTATATGCCCCGCTCTACCCTACGTTCATTCAGGTTTAATATCACTTTTATTTAACGATGGAAAATATTCAGAGTAGGGTATTGCGATATCACTACCGAACTATTGAAGTATCAAAAAATACCGAACTATCGTTAGTAATGATATTGAAAGTGCAATATCAAAAAACTCAATTTCAATATCGAGTGTTTGAAAGTGGAAACAATTTTTCCAATAACGGAAGTTGCTCCCATCACTACCGAAGTCCCTTTTGCCACTACCAAACTCAATAACAATTAAAAAAAAAATTGGTAATAAAATTAAATAATTAATTGTGAGAATAACATTGTTTTATTATTTTGAAGAAAGTGACATCTTAAGAGTTGATAATGCCAAGAGTTGATAATATATTTCTCACAAGTGTTGGAGACTTGAGTTTGAACTATATTTATTTTTACTAATAAAATATTAAAAAAAAATGTAATTTTGATCAAGCCTTGATTCGTATTATGTCTCTGGGAAAATAAAAACCAATTTAAAAATCTTAATTTTTTTTGAAAAATTTCAAAACGGTGGAGTGTTGTAAAAAATATGAACAATCATTTAAGATAATATATTTTGTTTTGTAGGCATGCTAACTAAAAGAGGTGTTTTTCTTTTGATAGTGGTGATAATTTAAGTTTACACTATTAAACACTTTCAAAAGATACTGTTAAATACCGAACTTTTGAAAGTGTTGATATTTGAAAAACTTACTTTCAAATTCAATATCATAACTTCGGAATGACTGGTTATTAATACCGATCAGAATATAATACCAACTTTTCTCACAATCCCTTAATTCAGAGCTTTAAAGCGTAAACGTAGATTTGAATTAAGAGTTCAGAAGATTTGTTATATTAGGAAGAGTTTCAATATTTTTGCCTAAAGTATCTTTGAGAGAACCAACTCAATCTTTATTTTTTAGCTGTTTGATAACATTGAAAAATAAATATAGCATATCTTATTGAAGAAACTAAAAACTTTTTTAATATAATTTGTTTAACTGAAAGTTGGATTAATTCGACAAGTTTTGTTAACACAAGTTTTCATCTTCCTCACTTTGAATTAATCTCTTTGGAGAAGCAAAATAATAAATGCGATGGTGGAATTCTTATCTATGTAAAGATTGTGCATTGCTTTAGGAATGATTTAAGTGTTTTGACGGTGATAAAGAAGTTTTAACTATTGAAATTCTAATCAATCATACAAAAAATATTTTAAGAAAACAAAACAAACAATTAACGTTCAAGAAACATTTCCATAACGTTCATATGGGTTTGTGTAACGTTTGCAGCGAATATTACGCGAACCTTTATGAACATTATGGCAATGTTCCTTGAACGTTGAATGTTAATTGTGTATACACAGTTTTCCAGAATTTTTACAGAACTTTCATAAAACGTGCTGAAATGATCACAAACTTCGTCGAAAGTGCTAGAACGTTTTGTGTTAGCTGGGTAACTGGTTTGTATAAAAAAAAAAACTCGAAAATTAAATATATGGAATGGGCTAAAAACGAAGGTTTATTTGAGGGCTGGGTTGCACTGGAGGATAAACTCAAATATAAAATTTTGTTTATAATACACTATATATACAAATGTTATATAATTGAACAAAAAAAAAGTTTATACGTATAAATTAAAACATTTATATTAGATTATATACATAAACTTAATACAAACGTGAGATAAAATAACTGTATATAAAACTAAATTTTAAAAATATGAACATAAGACATGTGCCAGAAAAAATCTGCGCATGTTCTGATGTGGTGTTTACGGAAATCGTGCATCATTTTAAAAAGCTAATTGTTTTAAAATGTCATTCTATTTAGACACTAGATAATCGGTCTCGAGTCTCGATTTCTCGTCTGGTATCGGTGCGATACCATACATTATCGGTATCGAAATCACGCGATAGAGGAGACCGGGGCTAGTTGGCTCGGTTTTTATTCTATGAGCTCTGTAGCCCTAACAGTACATTTTTTTAAAATAATAAAGTGTAGTCTTAAAGAGTATGGATTAGGGTATCTTATAAAATTTGCATTCATTTACAAAAAAAAATTCTTGGGGCCTTTCCGGACCCTCAAAAAAAAAAAAAATTTGCGCCAACTTACCCCACCACGGGGTAAGTTGGCGCAAACTATAAAAATGATTATTAATGCACTATTAAGTGCAAAATTAATAGAAATTTTTTTAAAATTAATTTTTGCATCAATTTTATCCCAAAATTTAATATTACTTTTAGCTGGTACCAAATATTAGTCCGTATAAAAGCCAAACAGTAACCCACCTTTTATCTGTGGAAAAAAAAAACTAAACAAAATTTTTTTTTAATTTTTTTGTAAGAATAAATATTTTCAATATTGTTAAAAATAAAAAAAATAAAAAAAAATAATTTTATAAAAATAAATATTTTTTTCCATAGTACTTACCCCGTAAAAAATTTCTCAACTTACCCCGAAAGCTTTTTTTTTAATAAACAGTCTATAGATCCTGAAAAACGGCAGCTTTGAAAAAAAAGTCTGACTGGATATAGTAAACCAATTGTGACTGGAACTTTTACAATAATTTTTTTTTCATACGACTAAATATTTTCTTTGTAGAGTAAAAAGGAAGCGATGTTCTAAAAGTTACGTTTTTGTTCAAAAAACGTATAAATCTCAATATCTCCCATGCGCATGTGCAAATCCTGACAATACTACAGTGAATGATGAAATGGTCAATGAGGAAGTTTCTGAGTAATTTTTGTCACTTTCTGATGAAAGGCTCTAAAGATAAACGCAGTTCGTCAACTTACCCCTGCGGCCAACTAGCCCCGGTCTCCCCTACTGGTATCGAAAGTATCGTTAATGTTGGTACTGTTTGGTATCGTTTGGTCTCGATGCGATACTTTACAGTATCGACTTCGAGATCATGCATACCGGTATCGAAAGTATCGGTTATGTTGGTATCGTTTGGTATCGCTGCGATACCATACAGTTTAGATATCGAGATCACGCGATACTGGTATCGAAAGTATCGGTTATGTTGGTATCGCTTGGTCTCGGTGCGATACCTTACGGTATCGATATCGATACTAATATCAAAAGTTATCGGTTATGTTGGTATTGTTTGGTACCGATAGTATCATTTGGCATTGCAACTCAGGTCATCATGAGAACTTCCATGTTATTTTTATAAACGATTTGTAATTTGAAATAGTAAATTCGTATAATTAATGAAATATATATATGGCTCATTTATTATAAAAAAAAATTCTCTAAGCTGGTTGTATGACATCATGTTTATCATTTAATTTCTCATCTGGTATCTTTGTTTTAATTTTACTAATTGTGTGGTATCACTTCTGTATTTTAATTTCTTATCTGTTATCCTTATTACAACTTTTTCTACCGTGATTAAAAGGAAAGAAAAGATTTTTTCAACATTTATTTTTATATGAAATTTTTACAAATTATTAAATTACGTTAAACAGTGTGTAAAGGCGGACAAAAAGGTAAGGGAGGGGGGGGGTGGTATTCGGGGTAACTACCCCCTTCCCTTACTTAAGAAAAGCCAAACTTCAAAATATTATTGATAAAATTAAAAAAATAAGAAAAAATTAAAAAAAATTTATATAACCATTCAATATATTTATTATTACTAACTATCTTATAACCTTTCTAAAATCATTCTAAATATCAAATGAAACTGTTGTTTTATTTTGAAAAAACGCAAACCTTATTTTTTATATTTTTTTTGGTCCGACTACCCCCTTAGAACAATGACCTGGATCAGCCCCTGCAATGTGTAATTTTCCATGTCGTTATTCCAACTCTATCGAATTTTTATTCCATTCAAGCGAAAATTTTCTGTGCGGATATAATCTCCAAGGGAATAGTTTTGCAATCATTAAAGAATGTTTTTCATATAATTCTTGAAAGAAAATTGCTTGTGATGCAATGGTTAATGATTATTCTAAACGAGTATTAGAAATGGTTGTTCAAAGGGAATTAGTTTTGTAACTATCATTAATTAGAGTTTTTCATATAATTCTCCAAAGGGAATTGCTTGTGATGCAATCGTTAATAATTATTCTAAACGCTTATTAGAAATGATTGTTCAAAGGGAATTGATTTCGTAACAGTCACTACAGTTATTTTAATTTAATTAATTGTGTAATATCGCATTCATATTTTAAATTCTCTTCTGGTATAGTTACTTTAATTAAATCTCTCGTGGTATTGTAATTCTCGCTTAGTTCTGTGTTCAACATTCAACAACTAAACTTTAGTTATAAACAATTAAACATAAGTATAATTTTAGTTTTAAACAATTAAACATAAGTATACTTTAGTTATTAAAGAAAACTAATCTTCACTCGTTATGCCTTTTACAACATCTTTAATCTGGGATTATTTCAAGAAAAATATAGGTAAGCACTACTTACTAAGTATTTTTTATACTTTATCTCAAAAGTTAATTGCCGACAATTTCGGGAAATAATTCTAAAATTAATTACTGGCAGAACTATTGCTACATATAATAACTTAACTGTCATTCTCGTACGTTTGCGTGGCCAAGCGGATAAAGTTATGGCATGTACGCGCGGAGTTCTGGGTTCAAGTCGTACGCGCGGAGTTCTGGGTTCATGAGAATATAAGATTTTTTAATTTTTTTTTAACTAAAAATGCAGGTTTTTTTCTACATTTTTACGTTATAACTATTATTGTTTATTAACTATTAAGATTTGAAAAAAAATTAATTTAATTGGTGGAGCAATAATTCATAAATCGCAAAGCACAGTGTGCTAAATTGATGGCCAGGTTGTATGCCTGCCCACTCTGAATTTGTTTTTGTTTCATATAAAGATACCTAGTAACTAATTGTAAAAAAAATAAATTAAGTTCACACCTAATCAAGGGTCTTTTTTTGGTAATAATATTTTTGAAATTATTTAACTCTTTTGACATTTTTTAGAGGTAAAATTTACAGTAAATACCCCCAAAACTTAATTTTGCCTCAGGCCACAAGTGAGTTCGAAGCGTCCCGGCTCTGTTGTTTTTAATAAAAATAAAATAATAATAAAAAAGTAAAATCATTTTGTTTGTTATTAAACTGTATTTTACATTTTCAGGAGAACCTGCTCTGTGTAAAACTTGTGGAAATAAGCTTGCAACAAAGCAAGCAAATACTACTGGCTTGCGAAAGCATATTCAAACACAACATGGGAAGTTATTCATCGAACTTCAAAAAAAAGAAGACGAGAGGAGATCACAAGTAGATGAAGAACTAAACGTAATCGAGGCAGGTGCTTCTGGATCCGCAAAAGATGTAGCCTTCAAAACTCTCACTCTCCCGAAAAAAGCGATTACAAAAAAGTGGCCACTTCAAGATCGGCGTCAATTAGTAGTTGATCATGACATCATTACTTTGATTGCTACTGAGTGCTTGCCGTTCAGTTTTGCTGATTCTGAAAATTTTAAGAGGTTTATGAACAAAATATTACCAAATGCCACAATAAAACATTCAACGACTTTCTCAAAAAATAAACTCCCTCAGCTTTACCATACACTGAAGGTAGCAATGCATGAAGTTATGGAAAAAGAGCTCATAGATCTTAATCAGGTTGCCATAACCACCGACCACTGGACATCAAGGGCAAATGATTCATACATGTCCGTGACATTACATTATATCTCGCCAGACTTTGCCCTAAAAAAATTTACATTAGAAGTGTGCCTATTTAAAGAGCGACACACTGGTATCAACATTGCAAAAGCACTTGATAACACAATCTCATACCCTGAATCATTAAAAAAAGTACCTAATAAACTGTGTGTTATTGATCAGGCATCAAATATGGCATGTGCTCTAAACAACAGTGTGTCTTTAATAACTAAAGAAGAAGGTTCTGTTACATGCAGTGATCACAAACTCAACACTGCACTTCAAAGAACAGTTGAGGGTACCCCGGAACTGAAAGATGCTTTTCTTAAAGCCAGCTCACTTACTACCAGGCTTCACAAATCTACAGCCTTCAGTGCTTCGTTGAAAGATGCTTGTTCTAGGTTAGATGTGAGTTATCTCAAAATACCCTCCACAGTAACCACGAGATGGAACAGCCATTACGATATGCTGCACGTCATGCTTCGACTGAAGGTTCCACTCATATACTTACGCGATACAGAAGGTGATGATTGGAAGAAAACCGTACCTACAGATGAACAGTTCTTACTCTTTGAAGCTATTGTTCCAGTGCTTAAATCTGTCAAAGAATTATCAGTTTTTTTATCTTCTGACACAGAGATCCGAATTGACATGTCACTGTGGAAAGTAACAGCACTCATCAACTTCATCGAGAAAGAAAAAAATAATTATGTTACTCATGGAAACAACAAATTAGTAGAAAAATTTTTGGAGGATTTATTATCAGAACTAAATAAGAGATTCCCAGACAAAGGCCGTAAATTACCCGCATTTGCACTAGGACATTACCTTCATCCATTTTTTCGTGGACATCTTGATGTTGACGATAAAAATATTCAAAAACTGGTTGAAAACCATCCCACAACCAAAGAATACTTTGAGAATTCTTCATTGTCTGTCTCAAGCTCCAGTAGTAACAACGGTAGTAACGATTCCGTTCCTGATAATGCACAAGGTTGGGAGGAAAATGAGTACAATATTATTTTATCAAAGTATAAGGAAGATACTAATTCACATCATATACACGAAAACCCTCCTATTAAACTTGAAATGGAAAAATACCAAAAAACAATAAGATCCAAAAATGCAGGAAAAACTGACACCTTAGCATGGTGGAAGCAGCATGCAGCGGAACTTCCTATCCTTTCGGGTGTTGCAAGATCTTGGTTGGCAACTCCACCAACCTCTGCATCATCTGAAAGAGCATTTTCTGCTTCAGGCCTTGTCATCACTGATCGTAGATACAATCTCGATAGTGACAAGGCAGATAAGCTCGTATTTATAATGCAGAACTATTCCGCTCTTGAAAGTTACATTAAAAAATGGCCAATCGAACAAGAAAATGAAAGTGATATAGGACATGAATCAGACTTATCTTTGCCAATATTAATAGAAGAAAATCCTAAAATACCAACGAAAGTACGGCAAAGAAAAAAACAACGAATGGACAATAGCCAAAGTATTGTAGATTATTAAAAAACAATAACTAAATCTCCAAAAATTGTACTTGTATTTTGTTAATAAAAAATTCAATAAGTTACATTTTAATTTTTTGTTTTATTGAGAGTCTCGATTCGAGACCATGCGATACTTTACGATTCTTTTCATTATCGGTATCGTTTGGTATCGAAAGCGATACTGATAGTATCGACATTGGAACATAAGCGATACCACACGATACGAGACCTTCCTTCTCGGTATCGAGTGGTATCGAACCGATACTGATTGTATCGACATTAGTATATAAGCGATACCACGCGATACGAGACCATTCTTCTCGGTATCGACTTATACGATACCGATTATCTAGTGTCTAATTCTATTAGTGTTATTCAAAATTTAAACAACTCCGTTAGCAAAAAAATTAGTTTTAATTGAAATGTCATTAAATCAAGATAAGAAGCGAGAAAAAATTTTGCATTTTCTCTTTGAAAATCCTGTTGTATCAAACAAAACAATTTCTAAAGAGTTGCAAATTGCTTTGAGAACAGTGCAGAGCGTTGTGAAACAATTTAAGTACACTGGTACAATCAAAAGGAAATCAGGAAGTGGAAGAAAAAATTGTTCTGTTAGACGAGATCTTGGTATAAAAGTGAAATATGCCTTAGACAGAAAACCGGAGATTTCTGTTCGAACTTTAGCAAATAAATTTAATTGCTTCCGCTATACGAAGAGTAAAGAGAAATTGTGGCTATAAATCTTATAAAATAAAAAAATTCCTTGTCGTGAAGAAAAGCAAGAAAATGTCGCAATTTGTTGTTCAAAGCTGCTCTATAAAAAATTATGTGCCAAAAAATCTTGTTTAATTATTCCATGCTTTATATAAGGTTACTTTCTATATATATATATATATATATATATATATATATATATATATATATATATATATATATATATATATATATATATATATATATATATATATATATATATATATATATATATATATATATATATATATATATATATATATACATATATATATATATATATATATATATATATATATATATATATATATATATATATATATATATATATATATATATATATATATATATATATATATATATATATGTTTGTGTGCCACTAAACTTGAAATCAATTTTTGAAAGCTTTTTTCTCAACCAATTTTGCTCAAATTTTGCACACTTAATCATTTTCGATGACAATACAAGGAAATGGAAAAATTTGACCAAAAAAAGTTAATTAAGTTAACAAAAATTTAATTTGTATTTCCCCATATATTTTATTTATTTGATATGAATTGCGTATTACGTCACAAAAATCATTAATTTGCAAATTGTTTGCAGTTTCGAAGACATTAAAGCGCAGCGATTCAAAACCTATTGTTTTAAGTTATTAAGTAATAAGTCTTAAGTTATTAAGTTAAAAAAGAAAAATTTAGTAAAAACAGTAATTTTTAAATTAAAAAAAAAAAAAAACAGTAATTTTTCCTTCTACAAAAGATAACAAAAAAAGAATTTCTAGGCCCAATAGAATTCTGCTTGCATAAAGCATGGATTTGAAAAAAGAATTTTTTTTTGATTTACTAGTTGATGATGAAACTTATTGTGCTGCATATTTCCAATCTCTTCCAGAACACCAATATTATTCAGTAATTAATCGCAATTTAGCATTATGTCACTACTCTGGGACAACTTTAAACTGGCTTAAAGAATATAAAGTAGATTTCATTGAAAAACACTGCAATCCACCAAATTGTCCCGAACTATGTCCAAGCGGCCAATATCTTTCGATATTGACCGCTTGTCAAAAGAAAATTAAGGTTCAATGTAAAAGAAGTCAAAAACATTAAAGACATCAAAAATAAATGAATTAGAGCTACTAAGAAAGTCCAGCCGAAGACTGTGCAAAAGCTGATGTTGACTATAAAACGCAAAGTGCGTGCGTTCTCACGTGCAAAACTTCACAAACTTTCTTAAGTGAAATTTAAGAATATTAATATATGTACTTTTAAAATATATATAACATTCATTATCGAAGTACTATAGTTAAATAAATATTCTTTTAAATGTTCGCGCAGATTTTTTCTGGCACATGCCTTACACACTATACATACAGTTTCTCATAGGTAGATCAAGGTGTAGTGAAAATATAAAATGTGTAATATTGATATGTGATAGCAACAAGTATAAATGATTAAATTTAATTATGTTGAAATAAGGCGAGAGAC
The DNA here is from genome assembly GCF_038396675.1 of Hydra vulgaris. Lineage (NCBI taxonomy): Eukaryota > Metazoa > Cnidaria > Hydrozoa > Anthoathecata > Hydridae > Hydra > Hydra vulgaris. The sequence goes on from NC_088927.1 coordinate 33,726,824, forward strand.
TCTTTGCCAGATAACAATGCCATGACTACGTAATGCATAGTAATACAACATAAAGATCCCACATACCATGAATAGCACGATCACTACCGCATTGAATAAATTCCATATTTTTTCTTATTTATGTTATTCTTAATTATTCTTAATTGTTTTTTATAATGATTCATCTTGTCTTATAGTTTTTGAACATGCTTATCAATAATCATAATGTCAGTTGAATGATAATTTGACCATTAAGTTCCTGCATATTGCTATTGATCAATCAATAACTTTACTTTTTCATATTAGGTTTTCCAAGCATTTAAATCATTTTCATCTCTGTTTGTTTAGATAAGACACCAATACTTAGTTCAAAACATTTGACTCATTTCCAATCTCTGCTTGTTCAATAAGACAACATTAATGCCAAGTCAAATAGCTTTTTACGCTTCTTTTAGGGTCATAATATTATTATTTAATTGATCTGTCTAATTGATTTAAACTAACTTTTAAAAATATTTACTCCTGTGCTTTAATAAGTTAATGTTTGATATTCATAAATGTATATATATATATGCATTTATAAATGTCAAAAGTCATTGAAAATATAAATGCCATCATTTAAAGCATCCGTGGCACAGTGGTTAGAGCTCTGGCTCATAAAACCATTTGAATTAAGGTTTAACGCCGGCTCTATTCCA